>NC_091742.1:100645590-100838090 GCF_043380555.1 Nothobranchius furzeri | reverse complement strand
TTAAACAGTCATTTGAGAGTCCACACTGGAGAAACCCCATTTGCCTGTGAGCTCTGTGGACAAAAGTTTAGCCAAAAGACAAATTTAAACAGACACATGAGTGTCCACACAGGACAGAAGCCTTTTGCTTGTGAGCTGTGTGGAAAAAGATTTAGCCAAAAGACAACTTTAAACAGACACACGAGAGTCCACACAGGACAGAAACCTTTCGTCTGTGAGCTCTGTGGTCAAAGATTTAGTCAAAGGTCCAGTTTAAACAGTCACACGAAAGTCCACACGGGACAGAAACCTTTTGCCTGTGAGCTCTGTGGACAAAGATTTAAGCATAAGACATGTTTGACCACTCACATGAGAGTCCACACAGGAGAAAAGCCTTTTGCTTGTGAGATTTGTGGAAAGAAATTTAGTCTTAAGTCAAGTTTAAACAATCACACGAGGGTCCACACAGGACAGAAGCCTTTTGCCTGTGAGCTCTGTGGAAAACGATTTAGCCAAAGGTCAAGTTTAAACAATCACATGAGAGTCCACACAGGACAGAAACCTTTTGCCTGTGGGCTCTGTGGACAAAGATTTAAACGCAAGAAACATTTAAACTCTCACATGGAAGTCCACACGGCACAGAAAGAAGTAAGTTAAAGCTGCAATAGCAAATCTGGAAAATGGTTTAAAACATTTTTATGACTCTTAACAGAATCAGCTTTATTGCCAGTGCTCCAGCGTCCCGAAGCACGTAAAATTGACGTTTTACAACAATGTTCTAACGTGAGACAGCTGTACATATCAGTCCATCCATTCATTTTCAGCCTCTTATCCAGAGTCGGGTTGCGAGGGCAGTAGCCTAAGCAGGGAGGCCCAGACTTCCCTCTCCCCAGCTACTTGGGCCAGCTCCTCTGGGGAAATCCCAATGAGTTCCCTGACCAGGTGAGAGGCATAGTCCCTCCAGAGTTTTTAAAATGAGGCTGAAAACCTACTTTTATGATCTGGCTTTTAATTCTGTGGGTTAGCAATTGTTGATGTTTTATACTTTGTAATTCTTATTTGTGGTTTTAATTATGTCTGTGGCGCTATATGTTTTATTGTTTTATTCTTTTGTTGTACAGCACCTTGGTGGCATGCTCATGCCTGTAAGGTGCTTTATAAATAAAGGCTGATTGATTGATTGATTGATTGATTGATTGATCGATCGATTGATCGATCGATCGATTGAGAATGTCTTAGGTCTCCTCCTGGTTGGACGTGCCCAGAAACCCTCACCAGCGAGGTGTCCAGCAGGCATCCTGACCAGATGCCCGAGCCACCTCAACTGACTCCTCTCGACGTGGAGGAGCAGCAGGTCTACTCAGAGCCCCTCCCGGATGACCGAGCTTCTCACCCTATGCCTAAAGAAGAGCCCAGCCAACCTGTGGATATAGCTCATTTCAGTCACTTGTATCCGTGACCTCGTTCTTTCGGTCACTACCCAAAGCTCATGACCATAGGTGAGGGTAGGAACGTAGATCGACCGGTAAATCGAGAGCTTCGCCTTCTGACTCAGCTCTCTCTTCACCACGACAGACCGGTACAACACCAGCATCACTGCAGATGCAGCACCAATCCACCTATCGATCTCACGCTCCAGTTTTCCCTCACTCGTGAACAAGACCCCGAGATACTTAAAGTCCTCCACTTGGGGCAGAAACTCATCCCTGACCCGGAGAAGGCATTCTACCCTTTTCCAACTCAAGACCATGGTCTCCGTTACGACTGGTTGGTGGAAGATGTGAAGGAATGGTACCAAGAGAGGGACGTGTGCTTACGGTGGTAAAACGTTTTTATTAAACAAAGACAAAAGGACTTTCAATGCGTTCCAAGCAAACACTGAATTATACAGAAGCAAGGCTTTGAGCACTCTTAAGTGGTCACACACTGGGTTCTTAGTGTGATTAACACCTAAATGAACTTTGTGTTGCTGATAACCTTTATAGATGAGTGTCTATTAGTGCTGTTTGGCAGTTTAGTGCAACTGAATTTAAATGTAATATTTCAGCCCTAAACTGTAATTAAATCTCCATCTTCAGGGTAAAAGGGCTCCACAGCTTATTGCTTCCAGGGTGATGTCCTGCTGAGTTTCACCGCACCTCCACCTGGCTCAACCACTCACTTGACACGTAGGTGCTCGAAACCACTCGCCTCCTTAAGAAAAATGTCCTCCTCCCCTTTTTTCTAATAGAGGTGAAACAGGAAATTCTCCTTCCTGCAGTCACCTCCTGAGCCGTGTCTGTGACTGAGAAACTCAAAAGATTGGCTCTTCCAATCATTGCCTCAGTGCCGCTCCATCAGTCCTCCAGGCCACGCCTTTTCCTGACAGGAAGTGCCTACCCATGCCTTGACTCCCACTTTAAGAATATAGTACATTCATTAGGGCACAAGTAGCTGAACAGGTTGAGCGGGCTGTCCAGTAATCGGAAGGTTGCAGGTTCGATCCCGGCTCCGGACAGAGAATTCTGCTGTTGTGTCCTTGGGCAAGACACTAAACCCACCTTGCCTGCTGGTGGTGGTCGCCTCTGTCAGTGAGCCCCAGGGCAGCTGTGGCTACATTGTAGCTCATCGCCATCAGTGTGTGAATGTGTGTGTGAGTCATCGACATAAATATACTGGACAGCTACTTTCCATAGACTCCAATAAGTTTTTGTGCTAAAATGGGAGGTGGTCACCACCGCCATTTTGACCATGTCACAGGTTCTGTCAAGCCCAGACAATTCCATAAAAGGGAAGAGAGGTGGGGCTGTAAGGCTGGGATCAACTGACGACACCCGGTCGAACTAGCTACAAGCTAACCCAAAGCTAACGCGGAGGTGGGAGCCGAGTTAACGGATGTAGCCACCTAGCTACAACCAGAGCTAACTCTGTGGAACACCCATCGACCGCATGGAGTTCAGGTGGAGGTTTGCGGCACTTTTTCATGAGACGTACCTTTCTGTGAATAAAAAATATTAAATCGGTAAGTTTATAAGTTATTTCCGTAATGAAAATATATTTTGCTTTGAGCAAGATTTCACTATTTATCACGTACCGTATTTTCAGGACTATTAAGTCGCTCCTGAAACGCACCAGCCATTAAATGTATAATGAAGAAGAAAAAAACATATATAAGTTGTATTTGGGGGGGGGGATTTTTCTTACAAAATCTGAGACCAAGCATTTCACATTGCAAGACAAGCACCGGTAACAATAACCAAATAATGCGCCGCAGCAGCTCGCCACGGTCTCCAGCAGAGGAAGGCGGTGTTTGAAACCCTCCCAGCGGGACAGGGGAACTCATTCTTGGGTCGGAGTCGGCCCGCAGCAGCGCGGTGTAGCCTACATATTTTGTTATATAAGTCGCTCCGGAGTAGCAGGACCGGCCAGACTATGAAAAAAAGGTGCGATTTATAGTCCGGAAAATACGGTAGTTATTAGTATTAGCAGCCTAAATACATTTCATATATTTCCAAAACGTAATGCTTGTTTGTTTCTTGTACAGCCAAGTAGCCTTTATTCTGGACTCAGTACAATTCACCAAAAGTAAAGAGACATTATACAGATGAAGTAAGCACAAGATAACTTACTGGAAGAAACAGAATTATTATCATGAGAACCAGAACAAGACAGCCTGATAACAGTCATGTGAAAATAACAGTTAAAAAGTATGTATGTGTAATAGAAATAAAAATATATTAGAATTAGTGTAACTCACTGTGATCCAAACAATAAATCAGCCATAGCTGATTAGTAAATATGACATGAGGTCTGGGAGTTTTCAGGTTTCATTCTTTTATTACATTTTTTTCTTAGATCTGTTAAAAGGTCACCATGGCAGCCTGTGTGTCTCCAACATCAGCTACACAACGCAGCAAGTGTAAGTTCCAAGTACCTGTCTCAACCACTTTATGTATGGTGTTGTACTTTAAACAGCTCGGCCAAACCTGTTATTTTTTCTCCATAGCCATTTGGATCATCGGAGACAGCTGAGTGAGGCGTGGTGCCCAGAGAGCTGCAGAGACCCTCAGACACAACCTTGGCCTCCCTGACGTCCGTGTCTCCTGGTTCGGTTGGAGCGGACTGAGGTGGAAAGACCTTCTCCCCTTCTTTTTCAACTCCATGCATGGAAGAGCAGCTCCTGATCTGCGGTGTGAATCTGGTGAAGATGATGGAGGACCTGCACCGGCTTCACCTTCTACACCCTCAGATCACATTGTTGAGAACTGTTCTTCCTTCACAACCCAATGTTGCACTCACTCTGCAGCTCTCTGGGCCCCTTTTATTATTTTAAGTATTTGTTAAATGTCCCGACACTTTGTGTCCTGTTATTTTATAAAATGTGACGTGAAAAAATAAATATTTTTGCTCAATTACTGGAATTTCTTTGGTTAAGACAAAAAAGGAAGAATCATTTATGCCAAGTTGTTTCTACAACAGGCCTGTTTTAAGTCCAACAGTTTCTTAGCAGCCAATAGAAATGTGTTCTTTACTAACTTTACTTGGTTTAAAAATCTTACTAAAATAAACAGAGTGCTGTATTGCAAAACCAAATCATACTTGTTATGTAAACATTAGCTTTGTAGATATTTTTTACAGATAGATATTTGTGTGCTAAAAAAACCACAAACTTCAATAATTTGTCATTTTTTATTGAAAAACAATAAAATACAGGTATACAGAAAGTGTGAGAAAATTGGGCCCAACCCGGAAGTACCGTGGAAAGGCCTCAGTAGAGCCTCGGTCTGGCTTGGAAACTGTTCCGGGATTTTGAGTCTCTGTGTGTGTGTATTCTTGTTTTGGATATTATTTGTGCAATTGTTGGACAAAATGACTTGCTGTGGCATTAATTGCATTAATATAGCGTCCAAGGAGTCTGCACTTCATTTTTTTCTGTAAGTAAAATTATATGTATGTATTTTAGGTCACGGCTGCCTTTAAACTAGCTGAGTTTATCAAAGTAGCTAGCTAACTATCATTCTAACATGTAGCATGTACTGTTTAACCATGAAATTTAGATGTAAAATACGGTAAAATAATTAATAGGGCATATGTCGATGAGTAAAAGGGTAAAACCCAGTGCATTTAACATAAAAATGGGTGTAAATATGACGGAGCTCTTGGAGGGACACTTCTGTGTTCCATTCTTCCACCCGGTTCTCCCCGGCGGTCAGGCCGGTGCATGTCTGACCGATGCTGCGCCTGTCTGCTGCGCGGGCTGACCGCTCGTGGAGCTCTCAGACTCGGAGAGAGACCTGACCGCAGAAATACTGCAGCTCAATTCCCTACCTAAATGCAAAGTTTGAGAGACGTGGTTCACTTCATTTAGCAAATATCAGCCTGCACTGCCTTCGGGCTGATTTGTCAAGTTCACAAAATGTGGAACGGGATGTAAGGTTGGAATCAGCGGCAAATCGGAACATATCTCGAAGCCCTGGCCGACGAAATGGTCCACATGACTGTTACTGTCAGGCTCGGGGAAAATTCGGGTTGTTTTTGTGTCAGTCGGTAATTCTGCTAACAGTGACTCTAACGCAGCGCTAGTTGACAGACAGCATTACAGAGTGAAATCCAGCTTTATACCACAGCGTGACCCGGTTCTGTGAGGAATTCTGTTCAGGAGGTCACATTTCAGGCTCTCCACATCATATGTGACTGACTTTTACGTTATAATAACTATCACACACTAGGAATGTTATAAAGCGCCTATATAGGACAGTGTCTTTTGTATATTATCTGACTTTATAAACCAACAGCAATTCAGTTCAATTCAAGTTTATTTATGAAGCGCCAAATCACGACCAGAGTCGTCTCAAGGCACTTCACATAATAAACATTCCAACACAGGTCAGTTCATTAAGCCAATCAGAAATAATGTTTCCTATATAAGGAACCCAGCAAATTGCATCAAGTCACTGACTAGTGTCAGTGACTATACAGCAATCCTCATACTAAGCAAGCATGCAGCGACAGTGGAGAGGAAAACTCCCTTTTAACAGGAAGAAACCTCCAGAGAATCCTGGCTCAGTATAAGCAGCCATCCTCCACGACTCACTGGGGATGGAGAAGACAGAGCACACACACACACACACACACACACACACACACACACACACACACACACACACACACACACACACACAATAATGTGTCTATAGTTATATTGTGATGTCTTAGTAAATATTGTATTTGGTGAAAGATAAACTTTATTGTATTTATCCTAGTGGATCTATAATTAAACGGGTAAACTAGTAGTAGCACATCCAACGTCAAGGAAAGTAAAAAGTTATTATCAGGAGAGGGAGAATGTTTAAGTGGTTAGCAGCAGTGTGCTAGACGATGGCCCCCTCCATGAGGCCACCACAGCTCAGCAGAACATCGTTGTAGCTTCTTCTGGGGAGAAAAACACTTAGAGAGAAAATAAAGTTAACAGCTGAAATAGCAGGAAATAATACAGTTAAAGAGCAGACTGTAGAAGAAAGCAGTAGAGTGTGGAAAGTGGTCAGTGTATCCTCCAGCAGTCTAAGCCTATAGCAGCATAACTACAGAGATAACTCTGGATAATCTATCCTAATTAGATGGAGGCATGTTGGAGGCAGGGCAAGGGAGAGCCGTCTTTACCGACTGTACACTCCACCTCCCTGTACTCCCCCACTTATCCAGATTTAGGCTAACATCAGATTTTAACCATAAGCCCTATCAAATAAAAATGTTTTAAGCCTATTCTTAAAAGTAGACAAGGTGTCTGCCTCACGGACTAAAGCTGGGAGCTGGTTCCACAGGAGAGGAGCCTGATAACTAAAAGATCTGCCTCCCATCCTAATTTTAGATATTCTTGGAACCACCAGTAGACCTGCAGTCTGAGAGCGAAGTGCTCGGTTAGGAACGTATGGAACAATCAGATCACTGATGTATGATGGACCTTGATTATTAAGAGCTTTATATGTGAGAAGAAGGATCTTAAAATCTATTCTGAATTTAACAGGTAGCCAATGTAGGAAGCTAAGACAGGAGAGATATGATCTCTCTTTTTAATTCTCATCAGAACTCTAGCTGCAGCATTTTGGACAAGCTGAAGACTTTTAACTACATTCTGTGGACTTCCTGAGAGTAATGGATTACAGTAATCCAGTCTTGATGTAATAAATGCATGAACTAGTTTTTCAGCATCACTCCTGGAAAGTATGCTTCTAATCTTAGCAATATTCCGAAGGTGGAAAAAGAAAATCCTACAAACTTGTGAAACCTGGGATTTGAATGACATGTCCTGGTCAAAGATAACACCAAGGTTCCTTACTTTGTTCTCGGAGATTAATGTAATGTCATTCAGGTCAGGTGATTCAGGTCTGGATTTCTGGTCCAAAGATGAGAACTTACGTCTTGTCTTGATTTAAAAGCAAAACATTTAGAGTCCTCCAATTTTTTATGTCCTCAAGACAAGCCTGTAATCTACCCAACCGATTAGGTTCATCAGGGTTAATGGATAAATATAACTGAGTATCGTGAGCATAACAGTGGAAGTTTATCCCATGCTGTCTAATGATTTGACCAATTGGGAGCATATATATAGTAAAAAGAATTGGTCCAAGCACTGAACCCTGTGGTACTCCGCAAGCAACCCTGGAGTATGAAGACGATTCGTCATGTACATTTACAAAATGAAATCTGTCAGACAGGTAGGATTTAAACCAGCCTAACGCTGTTTCTTTGATCCCTACAACATGTTCAAGTCTTTCTAAAAGAACATTGTGATCAACTGTGTCAAAGGCAGCACTGAGATCTAACAAGACTAGAACAGACACAAGATTCTTATCTGAGGCCATGAGAATATCATTTGTAACTCTCACTAATGCAGTTTCAGTGCTGTGATACTCTCTAAAACCAGACTGAAATTCCTCAAACAGAGCATTAGTGTTTAAATGCTCACATACTTGGATGGCCACTATTTTCTCCAGGACTTTGGATAAAAATGGAAGGTTAGATATTGGTCTATAATTCATTGGGTCATCTGGATCCAGAGAAGGCTTCTTAAGTGAAGGATTGATTACAGCAACCTTAAAATCTTGTGGTTCATACCCATTTACTAAGGATAGATTGATTATATCTAGAATGGGGGCAGTAACCAAAGGAAATGCATCTTTAAATAATTTGGTTGGGATTGGATCCAAAATGCAAGTTGAAGGTTTAGATGAAGCTAGTATTTTTGATAACTCTGAAAGCTCAACTGGATCAAAACGGTTCAAGCACAAATGAGGTTCTACAGTTACCTCTGATGCTGCCTCACTTACTGAGGAAGAAGAAATCACATTAGGGAGGATGCTAAAGATTTTGTTTCTAATAGAATTAATTTTACTTGTAAAAAATCCCATGAAGTCATTGCTGCTGAGGGCTAAGGGAATAGATGGCTCAGAGCTACGATTCTGTGTAAGTTTAGCAACTGTACTGAAAAGAAATTTAGGATTATGCTTATTCTCCTCAATTAGTGCTGAGAAATAAGCAGTTCTAGTTTGTTGAAGCTTATTTTTATAAAGCACAAGACTATTTTTCCAGGATAGGTAGGCCTCCTCATGGTGCGTAGAGCGCCATGTTCTCTCCAATTTCCTAGAATTTTGTTTTAAGGCTCGTAAATGAGAATTAAACCAGGGAGCCAACTTCCTGTCCCTAATTACTTTCTTTTTTAAAGGGGCAACATAATCTAATGCCACACGTAAAGAGGAATTAACATGATGAACTAAGGCATCAATTTGTGAGGGGCTAGAACTGAAAATATTGCCCTCTGCTACGTTCCTCTGAGATGCTGAGGACAGTAAAGATGGAACAGTTGATTTAAAAGACGCAACTGCGTTGTCAGATAGAGACCGACTATAGTGAAATTTACTTTCATGTCTCGAGAACTCAGTTATAAAAAACTCAAAGGTTATCAGAAAGTGGTCCGAGAGGACTGGATTATGTGGAAAGATCGTTATTTCCTCACACTCTATGCCATAAGTCAGAACAAGGTCCAATGTATGATGGCAGGAGTGGGTGGAGCTATGTATTCTTTGAGTAACACCAATTGAGTCTAAGATATTACTAAAGGCTACATTGAGGCAATCATTTTCGATGTCCACATGAATGTTGAAATCCCCCACTACAATGACCTTATCAGTATTTAGCACCAAATCAGATAAAAAATCAGAGATCTGATCCAAAAACTCAGAGTAAGGGCCTGGTGGACGATATAAAACTACAAACAAGAGTGGTTTTACAGTTTTGCTATCTGGATTAGGAAAACTAAGAATAAGATGTTCAAACGAACTGTAGCTATTAATCTGTAAGGGACTGATTAATAAGTCCGAATGAAAAATGGTTGCCACTCCTCCTCCTCGCCCTGTACTTCGAGCAATATGATGATTTAAATAATTTGAAGGAGTCGACTCATTTAAGCTAACATACTCCTCTTGCTGCAGCCAGGATTCTGTGAGAGAGCAAAGAGATCTGATTATCACAAATCATGTCATTAGCTAACAAAGTCTTAGAAAAAATGGATCTAATGTTCAACAACCCACATTTAATTTTTCTAGTTTTCTGCTCAGTTGAAGTTGTTCTAATATTTATGAGATTTCCATGATTTGCTTTATTAAGCCTGATATTTAATCTGTGTGATTTTGGCCGTGGGCAGGACACTGTCTCTATGGGGTAGTGGGTGGGTAACAGTACAGAAGCTGCAGAGGGGTGGGTTAAACTACGACTCTGCTTCCTGGTCTGGACCCTGGGTAGTCATGGAGGACTAATAAAACTGGCCATGTTCCTAGAAAGAAGAGCTGCACCATCCAAAGATGGATGGATGCCGTCTCTCCGCATCAGACCAGGTTTTCCCCAAAAAGTTTTCCAATTATCAATGTAGCCCACGTTGTTTTCAGGACACCACCTAGACAGCCAGCGGTTGAAGGACAGCATGCGGCTAAACATGTCGTCACTGGTCCGATCAGGCAGGGGGCCAGAGAAAATTACGGAGTCTGACATTGTTTTGGCAAACTTACACACCGAAGCAACATTAATTTTAGTGACCTCCGATTGGCGTAACCGGGTGTCGTTACCGCCAGCGTGAATAACAATCTTACTGTATTTACGCTTATCCTTAGCCAGCAGTTTCAGATAAGATTTGATGTCGCCCGCTCTGGCCCCAGGTAAACATTTAACTATGGTTGCTGGAGCCTCTAATGCCATGTTTCTGACTATGGAGCTGCCAATGATCAGAGTCGGCTTGTCAGTGGGTGTGTCACTGAGCGGGGAAAATCTATTAGAAACGTGGACGGGTTGGTGGGGACCCACGGGCTGGGTTCTATGCTTCCTGCGTACCGTCACCCAGCCGGCCTGAGGTCCCGGCTGCTCAGGTTCCACTGGAGGGTCGCTACGGGGTGGTTCTGAGCTAGTTAGCCCCGTGCTAGCTAAGTAGCTATGGCTGTTTACAGGTTTTTCAACAGCGCGGAGCCGGGACTCCAATTCCGACACCCTCGCCTCCAAAGCTACAAAAATGCTACATTTATTACACGTACCATTAATCACTAAAGGAGGCAGAGGAGTAACTAAACATCTGACACAGAGAGCAAGAGATAGGAGACGGAGAAGCAGAGACAGAAGTAGCCATAGTCGTGCTGAGGCTAAGCTAACTGGACGAGCAAACTGTTCAACACCAAATAAACTGCGTGCGAACTCAAATGGTTCCCTAAAGGCTAGGTGGAACAACAGAAAATGTGTTTTAGCGTGGTTATGTGCTACAATAACTCAGAGATATCCAAGTACAGAGAAATTAAATCAGCTTTAGCGAGCCCCAAACACCAAACAGCTACACGTAGTGACACTGAAAACAGGAAACAGGAAACGCCTTACCGCCAGGTGCAGCCAACAATGTGCTTCTGTTTTTTTTTTTTTTTTTTTTTTTTCAAAAAATCCCCAACCGAGGAGGGGGGAATTAGAGCTGTGCTGAAAGCATCTGGGGTCTCATTTATCAAGCTTGCTTACGCACAAAATGGGGTCAGAAAACTGCGTTAGCAACGTTCCATGCAAACTTTGGGATTGTGATGGACAGAAGACGGAAGCTGTCGAGCTCCGAGGGTGTGGTGAGTGGACACCAGCTGGTCCTCGTTATCAAGGGCGTCAGTTTGTTTTCAGGATTGCTGGGGACAATAACCATACACTTGAGTGGGGTTTAAAACTTGCTGGGGACAATAAAGGCTTTTTTTGAAAGTGGGGGGGACACAGCTGCCAATCACAAATTTTGCCGGGGACATGTCCCCGGCGTCCCCGGTTAAAATGACGCCTATGCTCGTTATGGATAACGAGGCCAGGGAGGATAAAAGGGTGACAGACCTACTGAGAGGTGTGCGTGGTCGACCTGTCATTGTGGCATCGGACTTTGGGGGGTGGGGTCGTTCGCAGCCGGGTAGGGCTGCCGGCGACGAAGATAGCTGAACAGGTGTTTAGTGTTCCAGCGCCAGGAGGGAAGGCTGGTCGCCTTCTTTAGACAGTTAGGGCTGGGCATAGGTGATGCCAAGGCCGCGCCGACATCTGCCGCTACGGACTCTGGCAGTGGACTTATGTTGTGGATTTACCCGCCGTCCTCGCAAGCTACACCCCGGGGCGTTGGACGGCGTTGGAAGCTCAGACCCCGGGGACGGGGGTCACACCATCCGTGACAGCTAAGTACCGCTGCTTATGTGACTCATGCTGGACAGTTGGTTTTAGAAGAGAGGGCTTGGGCCATGGTGTTTTATCGTTGTGTTTTATTATTGATTGTGCAATAAAGTGTGTCTTTTATAAGCCGTTGCCTACTGGTGGTGTGTTCAGGTTCTGACCGGAGGGCAAGATATTCTGCCCGTGCTGCCCACGGCTACTTTTATTACAGGATTTATGAAAGAAAACTTAGCGGAAAAATGTGCATAACTTAAAGTTGACTAAGGACCTGGCTTACACACATGCTGGACATGGAGAGCACCTGCAGTGCTGCTGCTGAGAAGATACAGTTATGAACTCCTGCAGCATTATCACTTGTACCGCTTCGTTTTCACACAGAACAAGACCCCCCCACACACACGCACACATGCACGTGCACACACACACACACACACACACACACACACACACACACACACACACACACAGCCTGAATGGCAGGATACGGAATGCAGAATATCAGCAGGGGGACAGATTGAGACAGAACATGCGTGCGTGACAGTGTGTGTCCTGTCACTGTGAGCCGATCATGTGACCTGGCTACTTATACAGGGGAGATCTTCATTTGGGTGACTGGTTAGCGGGCATGACTTTCACCCGGGAGTCTGGGGTTCAAATCCCAATCGGACCATTTTTGATATCTGCCACAGAGCTCTCTGAAGAAGTCAGCATTGACGGCTTCAGCAACGTTGTGCCACTCCGTGGATTTTCTCTTATTTGTTTAGTAAAAGCACTTCCTTTCATTTCTCCACCTCACCCACAGGTACCTCAACTTCTGCTTGTGAAATAGTGTTTCCTTGATCTGCCTTGATCTACGGTCGCCATGTCATTGGCGGAGTGCTGCAACAGCCGGTTTATGTATATGCATGAGGTCCACAAGGCATTTTGCATTGACCATTTATGGCAGTAAGTGGGCGTGGTGAGGGTGGGATGTGACTAAAATGCAGCTGAAAAACATTCTCGTTAGTCTCTGATTTATGAAGCGGAGATTGCGTGCAGCTGTGTGTCCTCCATGTTTGATAGATCACACACCTGCTTGGCATAAGAACATTTTATTTGCTGAGCTTAAGTACGGTTTAATAAGGATTCTACGCCATGTTTGATAAATGAGACCCCAGGTCTGGTCTCCACTTGTGTTCTTTTATAGGTTTATGGACTGCGGTAACTTGTGGTGTGCCACTGAAGCTTCATGAAGCGCTTTGAAGCATTTTCTACTGTGCCGGGACAGGACTCGAGGCCACAGACACTTCAGCCATGGCGCCATCTAGTGGAATTAAGCAGTATTACTACGCATTAACCTCCGGAGACCCAAACTGTTATTTGGTGAGATTTAAAAGAAGAAACATATCTAGCTATTACGAAAGCATCTCTCATTAATGGAACCAAAGTAAAATAAAACTGAGTCAATGTCCTAACTAAAGGAAAACAATAAAAATCAAAGTCAGTATCAAGTGTCTCATAACAACAAACAGTTGGAGAATAAAATTCTGTAGAGTAAAAAGCCAATGGCCACATATGTGGACACAGGGCCCGAGGAGGTAAGAAACATACTTTGCATACACATTTTGTCTGAGGATGTTGGCTTTTTCAACCAGGAGTCCTGATCAAAGTGCTTTTTTTGTGTGTTGCTTATTTTGAATGTTTTTCTCTTCAGACCTTGTGTGCACGGTGCTTTTAGTATTGGTGAATCGGGGAATGCTGCTTGTGCTTGTGTTGTCTTGCTTAATCTCATAATAAGCAAACGAGGCGTGAAAACTCCTTTTCCAGATCTTTATTTAGCACTAGCCACCACTACTGTATCATCCATGCAGTTTCCCTCCTAATCTACCCCCTCGCCTTCTGGGTAATTGAGTTCTTTCTGAACTATCTCATAACATCACATCTTTCTCCCTATAGAACAATAATAATTAACTCTCTCATAACATCACATCTTTCTCCCTATGGAACAATAATAATTATCTGTTAGGATGCAACCTTCCTGACGAACATCATAACCTTACTGACAAAATGACTCCTCCACCTGGAACAAATAAGCATTCAGCTTCTCTCTACATTTTTTTTTTTTTTTTTTTTTTTTTTTTTTTAGAACACCTTGCCACATTTACTCTAACAACTCTCAATTAGTCTCTTAGGTGGCTGAACATGTCTCTTTGGTCTCAGTCTTTCACCCTGTGGTGATGTCATAGTTTTCAAAAGTCTCTCAGCAGCAGGTGACGCAGAATCCTGTGACGGGCCACTTCTAGCGTCTTCTGACCCTCTGTTTGCTGACTCTGTAGATTTCTCCTTGTCCTGCTGCACTGTCTCCTGAGATTCTGTGTCTTTTCCTTCTGGATGTAGCTGAAGGTCTACTCGATTTCTCCTCAGGGACACTCCACCCTCCATCTGGATCTTGTATGAACGTGGCGCCACCTCCTCCTTCACCTGACCTTGATGTCTCCAGGTCCCTGTAGTAATGTCTCTGAGACGCACCTTGTCTCCTGGCTTCAAGGAAGGCAGGTGTCTCGCCTTGCGATCATGCAGCTGTTTTTGTTTCACCTTTTGTCCATCCTTTGCTTCCTTAACTTTATGTGCAGTTTTTGGCGTCAGCAGGTCCTCATTGACTGGCAGGTTGGAACGAATACGTCTCCCCATCAGCATCTGAGCTGGTGACATTCCATTCTGCAACGGTGTGCTTCTATAGATCAGTAGGCTCTTCTGAAAATCCTCTCTGTCCTGAGCTTTGTTCATTAATGTTTTTATTATCTTGACGGAGCTTTCTGCTAAGCCGTTGGACTTTGGATATATGGGGCTTGATGTTGAGTGTTGAAACCCCCATTCCTTAGCAAAGGTGGCAAACTCACAGCTGGAAAACTGGGGCCCATTATCGGAGAAAAGTTCACATGGGACACCATGCCTGGCAAAGACAGTCTTTAGATAAGCAATTACTGCTTTACTTGAAGTTGTCTGCAGTTGCCCAACTTCTGGATAGTTTGAAAAGTAATCTGTCACCACTATGTAACTTTTCCCATCAAAATCAAACAGGTCTGTTCCTACCTTATAGTAAGGTCTGTGTGGTGCTGGGTGAGCCAGCAGTGGCTCCGCCTGCTGTTTGGGCCTGTAGATGCGGCACTGTTCACATGAAGCTGTGGTCTGGCTGATGTCTTGGTTGATTCTTGGCCAGTACATTACTTCTCTTGCCCTGCGTTTACACTTGACCTCTCCGAGGTGACCTTCGTGGATCTTTTGGAGCATCTGTTTGCGTAACGAGTATGGTATGACATATTTGCTCCCTTTCATCACTATGTCATCCACCACAGTTAGTTCTCCTCTGCAGTTCCAGTAGTCCTGGATTTTCGCTGAGCACTCTTTCTTGTTTTCTGGCCATCCTTTCATTATTGTACTCTTAAGTTCATTCATGACTTCATCTGCATTTGTCTCTATTTTTATCTGTTCTGATCTGTCAGCAGATACTGGCAGAGATGTCATCACCATGTCAACATACGCTTGTATGTCCAGACTTTTCTCAAGGTCTTCATGCTCTTCCTTATCCACTGCTCTTGACAATGTATCAGCTGTGTACATATACTTTCCTTTGGTGTAGATCATGTGAACGTCGTATTTCTGTAGCCTGATTAGCATGCGCTGTATCCGTACTGGACAGTCATTCAGTGGTTTGGACATGATGGACACCAGTGGTTTGTGGTCAGTTTCCACTTCAAAAGTTTGGCCATAGACATACTGATGGAAACGTTCACATGCATACATGCTCGCTAACAGCTCCTTTTCAATTTGAGCATATCGTGTCTCTGCACTCGTCAAAGCTCTGGATGCGTAGGCTACCGGCAACCACTGTTCCTCATGTTGCTGCAACAGCACTGCACCCAGTCCGTGTTGTGATGCATCTGCTGAGATCCTGGTGCTTCTCTCTGGGTCATAAAACTTTAGCACTGGCTCTTGTGTGAGAATCTCTTTCAACTTTAGAAAACATTGCTCTTGCTCATGGGACCAGATCCATTCATTCTTTTGTTCAAGCAAACTTCTGAGAGGTGCTGACAATGTTGACAGTTGTGGGACAAACTTTGCCAGATAGGTGACCATTCCTAGAAACCTTCTGACGTCGTCTTTGTTGTTTGGTCTTTCCATGTTACATATTGCTGACGTTTTCTTTGGGTCTGGCTTCACCCCATTCTCACTGACAACATCTCCCACAAATGTAAGTTTTTTCACTCCAAACTCACATTTATCTTTGTTTAGTTTCAGATTGACTTCTCTTGTCTTGTCTAGTACTTGTCTCAGTCTTTGGTCATGTTCTTCTCTAGTGGTTCCCCAAACTATGATGTCATCCATCATGGTCTCCACTCCTGGAATGTGCTCAAAAATCATATGAATGGTCTTGTGGTAGACTTCAGGAGCTGACAAGATGCCGTATGGCAGACGAAGAAACCTGTATCTGCCCTCAGGTGTGTTGAACGTACAAAGTCTAGAGCTCTCCTCGTCCAGCCTCAGCTGCCAGAAACCTGATGAGGCATCTAGTTTACTGAACCACTTAGCTCCGGCAAACTGTGCCATGATTTCTTCTCTGGTTGGCAGCTTGAAATGTTCTCTTTTAATTGCTTTATTTAAATCCCGTGGATCCAAGCATGTTCTGAGAGCACCTGTTTTCTTTTGTAGAACCACCAGTGAGCTGACCCATTCAGTTGGCTCATCTATTTTCTTGATGACCTCTAGTTTTTCCATGCGTGCCAGTTCGTCTTTTAGTTTTTCCCGCAGTGCAAATGGGATTTTCCTACAGGGATGCACAACAGGTGGCACATTTTTATCCACACATATTTTATGTTGTCCTGGGAGACATCCAAGTCCTTCGAAACAGTCTTTATATTCTTCCATGAGGGAATCCTGATCATTCGGGGCTTCTGGTGTGGAGACTATGTACACCCTTTTAACCAGGTTGAGCTTTACGCATGCACTGAGTCCTAGGACTGGTTGTACACTCTTATCCACGATCAGCAGCTGTGCTCTTATCTGGTGTTTTTTGTATCTGAATGTCGCAACACATCCACCTTTAACAGGAACTCTCTCTCCTGTGTATCCAGTGACTTTTATTTTCACCGGATGCATTTTGCTCTTTTTTGTCATAGCTTTGTAATGTTCCCATGATACCAAATTAACCTGGGCCCCTGTGTCCAACTTGAATGGAATTATTGTCTCATTAACTTCAACTGGCACCACCCATTCCTCTTTCTCTGATGTAGAGGTGTGTACTTCATCTACAATGAACTCCTCCTCATCCTCTGCTTCTTCATCGACTGTGTGAACTTTCTGTTTTGGAGCTGCTTTACAACATTTGGCATAGTGATTCATTTTCCCACAATTGTTACAGGATTTCCCAAATGCTGGGCACGATTTTGGTCTGTGACTGCTTCCGCATTTACCACATCTGAACTCTGTAGCTTTCCCTTTTTGGTACTTTTGTTTGGTAAATGTTTTCTTTATTACTCCATCTTTGCTTAGAGCATGCACTGACGTCTCACCTCTCCGGAGCTCCTTTGCTTGTGCTCGTGTGGTTTCCGCTGCTCTGCACATGCTGACACACTTATCCAGTGTAAGTCCAGTCTCTCTGAGCAGCCTCTCTCTCAGTGCATTATCCACAGTTCCACAGACAATCCTGTCTCTTACTAGCGAGTCTCTCAAAGTCCCAAATTCACACGATTTGCTTAATGTGTGAAGCTCTGCTAAATATTGATCAAAAGGTATTCCCTGCTTCTGATCATGGGTAAAAAATTTGTACCTCTCATAGGTCACATTTTGTTTAGGTACGAAGTACTCTTCAAATTTATTCATCACGTCAGCCAAAGTCAAATCAGCTTCATCCAGCTGAAAGCTATTATATATATCCAATGCATCTTCCCCTATAACATGCAAAAGGATGTGAGCTTTCAGTTTTTCATCATCTCCCCCTGCTCCGCTTGCAGTCAAATATATATTAAACCTCTGCTTAAAGCGCTTCCAGTTTTCAGCAAGGTTACCAGTCACTTGCATGGATGAGGGCGGGCTTAGCTTATCCATGGCAGCACGTCGGGGTATCTCAATCACTGCAGCTCTTTACTGTTGTCTATCTGCTCTCACAGGCACCGATTCCTCTTCTGTTTGCTCTAAGTGACCACACACGATCAGCTTCACTTTTACCCTCGCTCCCGGGCGTCACACGATGCAGCACCGGTCTTTAGCATGTAGCTCTGTAGCGCGCCATTACTCACGCTCTCCATAGACTCTCCCTCTACATCCGTCTTTCGCGGCTCCCCCGTGGCAAATCTGTCCTTCGTCTTGCTCACGGCCACTTCTGACACCATGTGTTGTCTTGCTTAATCTCATAATAAGCAAACGAGGCGTGAAAACTCCTTTTCCAGATCTTTATTTAGCACTAGCCACCACTACTGTATCATCCATGCAGTTTCCCTCCTAATCTACCCCCTCGCCTTCTGGGTAATTGAGTTCTTTCTGAACTATCTCATAACATCACAGTGCTGTCCAACAAAAGCCAAGTGTGGCACGTGCTCAGTGAAAATGCTGTTGTGACAGAGATGATTAGCTGATTAAGAGCGATTACGTGTTTTTAATTAGAAACAGAATTAGCTCCGTGATGTTTGGCGTCAGACTTTTTCCACTAATAATTTTCCCTGCTTTAGAAAAGTTCCTCTCACATGGCGCAGATGATGCAGGTGTACGCATACACTCACCTAAAGGATCATTAGCATCACCTGTTCGCAATTATCTAATCAACCAGTCACATGGCAGGTGCTTCAGTGCATTTAGGGGCGTGGTCCTGCTCAAGACCATCTCCTGAACTCCAAACTGAAGGTCAGAATGGGAAAGAAAGGTGATCGAAGCTATTTTGAGAGCGGCATGGTTGTCGGTGCCTGGTGGGGTCTTTTCTTAAGCCCTGCAACCTCAAGATCAGATCAGACAGACAACTGGAGACATCAAGTTTACTCTATAGAGGAGTGGAGTAGGACGCCGCCAAACTCACACTGTCTACTTCTCCTCCACAGGTCCTTTTATTACAGAGAGGAGTGGTTACTGCGATAAGAGCCGGACCGGACTGGTTCTGGTCACAGAGAGAGGAACAAGCCATACACTGTGTTCTAATCACCCCCCAGTTAAGCAGAAACAGGAAGATAGTCACATGGAAAACATCCCCTTTGCACACAAAGAAAGCTCATGTTCTAGTAGACACACACACACACACACACACACACACACACACACACACACACACACACACACACACACACACACACACACACACACACACACACACACACACACACACACACACACACACACACACACACACCAAGCTCATGAACACACTTGGATCAAACGGAGGGAATTTGCAGGTTTAAGCTGGTTATCTAGTTGAGTTGCACGGATGAAGCATAAGTAGCACTTTACTCTTAACACTGCCAGACGGGCCGGTCTGAGTATTTCACCATCTGCTCAGTTACTGGGATTTTCACCCACAACCACTTCTAGGGTTTACAAAGAATGGTGTGAAAAGGGAAAAACATCCAGTATGCAGCAGTCCTGTGGGCCAAATGCCTTGTTGATGCTAGCGGTCAGAGGAGAACGGGCCGACTGATTCAAGCTGATAGAAGACCCTAACCCTCTTTACAACCGAGGAACGCAGCAAAGCATCTGTGAAGCCACAACACGCACAACCTTGAGGCGGATGGGCTACAACAGCAGAAGACCCCACCGGGTAGGTACCACCCATCTCCACCACTAACAGGAGAAAGTGACTACAGTTTGCACCGGCGCACCAAAACTGGACAGTTGAAGACTGGAAAAATGCTGCCGGGTCTGATGAGTCTCCATTTCTGTTGAGACATTCAGATGGTAGAGTCAGAATTTGGCGTAAACAGAACGAGAACATGGATCCATCATGCCTTGTTACCACTGTGCAGGCTGGTGGTGGAGGTGTCATGGTGTGGGGATGTTTTCTTGGTACACTTTAGGTCCCTTAGTGCCAACTGGGCATGGTTTAAATGCCACGGGCTAGCTGAGCATTGTTTCTGACCATGTCCATCCCTTCATGACACCATGTACCCATCCTCTGATGGCTACTTCCAGCAGGATGATGCACCATGTCATAAAGCTCCAATCATTTCTAACTGGTTTCTTGAACATGACGATGAGTTCACTACTACAGCGACCCCCACCGTCACCAGATCTCAACCTGATAGAGCATCTTTGGGATGTGGAGGAACGGGAGCTTCGTGCCCTGGATGTGCGTCCCACACATCTCCATCAGCTGCAACATGCTGTCCTATCAATATGGCCGACATTTCTAAAGATGCTTTCAGCTCCTTGTTGGATCAACGCCACGTAGAATTAAGGCAGTTCTGAAGGAGAAAGGGGGTCCAACACCGTATTAGTGGTGGTCCTGGTAATCCTCTAGGACAGGGGTGTCAAACTCAAACTCACGCTGGGCCAAAATGAAACTCTGGGACGGAGTCGAGGGCCAAACTTAATATTTTTTGAAAAAGTGACAACAAATTTGTACATTGTCTTTATCAACATTTATGCAATTCAGAACCTTTTACACACACACAAAAAAAAAATACATCAAACTTATAGAGCGCTTTTTAGGTCACTTAAAGACAGTTCACAAAAAATGTAATAAACACATAATAAAACAACATGAAACATAGTAGACAGACTGGGGGGATGCTGGGTTGATCCTAAGAGAAGAAGTGGGTTTTAAGCAGTGACTTAAAAGTAGAGACGGCATTCCTGATGTTTAGTGGGAGAGAGTTCCAAAGTGTGGGGGCAGCTAAATATAAATTTAATAACACCTAAGTTGCCTTGTATGCCCTAAAGCTCATTTACACACACACACACACACACACACACACACACACACACACACACACACACACACACACACACAGCGCCGGCGCTCCGCACACGCACACCACGCACAGCGAGTAGGGCACCACGCCGGGGGAGGGGCACCAAACGCAAGCTTATGAAAAAATAATATGTATATGAGAAAGACAGATTTCAATTAGAAGATGTGCAAGCAAGTTAACAGAATGTTTACATAGAGAAAACAATACAAAACGGAAAGAATATGGACCGTGTCGCAACCCCCCCCCCCCCCCACACACACACACACACACACACACACGGGATAACGGATGGTTGCCCTCGGTAGTTTAGAAACTCTGGATACAGCCCTGCTACTGTCTCTCATCGCGAAGCACCGCAGCTAGAGAGGAAGAAGCCTGTGGCTTTTCAAAATAAGGTAAACATTTAACGTTTCATGATATTTAAATTATTTCAAACTACGATTATGGTTAGCATAAGTGCGCAAATACAGGCTATATGTGTCACTTCTTACATTGTTGTACAGAAGTGTAACGGGTTACGATTTGTTGTGGTTGGACTTTTATGTTGAAGGGCTGTTCTTGGCCGGCTGTGTGCAGAGTTCCGGTTCGGTTGTTTAGAAGAAAACGAGCTAGTGTGATCGGAGATCGTTAACGGTGTTTCTGCTGGAGTTAAGACGTGGGCTGCGGCCAACAGTAACCCGGAATAAAGATCCGAAACGGAAACAACAAGTTGGAGTCATTAGCATCTCTTAGAAAAGGCAACAAAAGTGTGTTTTATAGGTGTGGTGGCTTTTGTTGAGCCGTGGCGGTGCGACACGAACTAGTTTAGCCCAGCAGAAAGGCCCCGCGGCTGGCTGGACCCAGCTCGACACAGCAGCAGAGCGGTAAGCTTCATATCACTCTAAAATGTCGGCTAACTTTACTGTACACGTTCATTTACGGGCATTAGCAGCGTGCTAGCATTAGCATTCCACCTGCTAACGCTAGCACAACATGCTAGTAAAGCTAGCACCCAGATTAATGTGGATTCGGACGATTTTCGTGGAATAAAACGTGATCTGGGAATTGTGATTAACGCCTTTTTACACCAGATGATAACCTTCCACTGACTGTAGCAGCAGAGCGCCTGTGTGTGTTACTCCGTGAGTGTGATGTGATGTTAGCATCCAGTAAATAAATCCCAGATCAGCTAAAGAGCAGCGCGACTAAAGGTTAAAGTGCGTCAGCACAGCGGATTTAATACGAGTTTTAAAGAACAATCTCTGAGTGAAGTGAGGCTAGTTTTTGTCTCTCTGCAGATTCTGGAGAGTTTAGAGGAGATGCAGGAAGACGAGAGACAGACAGGACAGGAAAATATAGTTAAATAAAAACAAGAAAACAAAACAAAGTGTTGAAAAGTCAAATGTAGGTAGATTTATCTCCACTACACGTTTTTACCTGTATAAAACTATAAGTTACACACTTGTAATATTTATACATCTGATACAATTCAGATCACCTTCAACACTCACTCTCACAGCTAGGGCCGTTTCAAGACATTTTGGGGGCCAAGGCTAAATGACCCCCCCCCCCCCCCCACACACACACACACACACACACACCACCACCACCCCATAGCTGGGCTCCCCAGAAGCCTCTGTGTAATTCATGCCCTCTCCAGTAGTGTTAGTTATATGGTGTTTATAAAAGCCCCTCAGACATTACTGACATGTTCTAATATTATCAGATGAAAAACTAAATTATCAGACATGCTGTCTCATCAGCTGCTTTTCTAAACTTGGTAAAAGTAACAAAACCATGTGAAAGCCACTATTTGTGGATTCTCTGAAAGTTTCCATGGAGTGTGTGACAACTTATTTTATCATTGATCCTATCGTCTAATCTCACAGCTGAAACAAGCATCTTTAATAATCTGTGCACAGGAAGCGTACCGATGCTGTAGTAAAACAAAATTTATAATTTATTATTAATAAAACCTTGTTGCAGCACTAAAGCAGAAAAATGAGATTTTGCATTAAATATGCTAAATATTTACATATGAATTGTTTTAGAGCCCTTTTATTGACAGAATCTGATATTAATTTAATTCTTACAAAAAATGGGTCCCAACATGGTTTGTGTGGTGTTGCCATAGTGTGATGTCATAGGCACAGATCCCCTGTCCTCTTGTTTGGAAATGGAAATATGATCACCCTACATTAAACAAACTGTCCACCCGGGCTTTTGCGCTGCACAGAGACGCTTCGCTGCCTATGACTGAACGTCAGTTGAGAGTCAGTCTCATGCAGACTGACCAATGAAGAGAGGGCCTCAAGTTAAGACCCTCTCCTCATTGGTCAGTCCACACGAGGTGGGTCAAAGGTTACCCTGAGCGGGTTACGTGATACCAGGTATTCACGTACTGAGTATATTTACTGCATATTACAGTAAAATATTCCGTATGTGACCACATTATGGTGATCCTTGGGTCGTGATGATGGAGCCCTTGCACCTGCTACTGTATTAGCGGCTGCACCTGCTACTGTATTAGCACCTGCTACTGTATTAGCGGCTGCACCTGCTACTGTATTAGCACCTGCTACTGTATTAGCAGCTGCACCTGCTACTGTATTAGCGGCTGCACCTGCTACTGTATTAGCGGCTGCACCTGCTACTGTATTAGCGGCTGCACATGCTACCGTATTAGCAGCTGCACCCGCTACCGTATTAGCAGCTGCACCTGCTACTGTATTAGCACCTGCTACTGTATTAGCACCTGCACCTGCTACCGTATTAGCAGCTGCACCTGCTACCGTATTAGCAGCTGCACCTGCTACCGTATTAGCGGCTGCACCTGCTACCGTATTAGCGGCTGCACCTGCTACCGTATTAGCGGCTGCACCTGCTACCGTATTAGCGGCTGCACCTGCTACCGTATTAGCGGCTGCATCTGCTACCGTATTAGCGGCTGCACCTGCTACCGTATTAGCGGCTGCACCTGCTACCGTATTAGCGGCTGCACCCGCTACCGTATTAGCGGCTGCACCCTCTACCGTATTAGCGGCTGCACCCGCTACCGTATTAGCGGCTGCACCCTCTACCGTATTAGCGGCTGCACCCGCTACCGTATTAGCGGCTGCACCCGCTACCGTATTAGCGGCTGCGCCCGCTACCGTATTAGCGGCTGCGCCCGCTACCGTATTAGCGGCTGCGCCCGCTACCGTATTAGCGGCTGCGCCCGCTACCGTATTAGCGGCTGCGCCCGCTACCGTATTAGCGGCGGCACCCGCTACCGTATTAGCGGCGGCGCCCGCTACCGTATTAGCGGCTGCGCCCGCTACCGTATTAGCGGCTGCGCCCGCTACCGTATTAGCGGCGGCGCCCGCTACCGTATTAGCGGCGGCGCCCGCTACCGTATTAGCGGCTGCGCCTGCTACCGTATTAGCGGCTGCGCCTGCTACCGTATTAGCGGCTGCACCTGCTACCGTATTAGCAGCTGCACCTGCTACCGTATTAGCAGAGCTTGCGCCATGGAGAAGTGTAAGTTTAATGGTAACTGGATGGCTAATCCCACGTTCGCGACGTGGTTAGCACCGGTTCCAGGCAATAGCTGGGAATTATAGCTTAAATTTAATTTTAAAAATAGCTTAAATTTGGTCTAAGTAGCCTTAAAAAAGGTCTTAATAAGTCTTAAATTTGGCTCTCTTAAACCGGCAGATACCCAACAGAAACAATCTCTGCCTCTGCCAGCTGCAGTAAATGTAGTTTCCAAATAATAAATAAGAGGTGCATTCATCTGTGTATCTCCTTTGATCCGCATTAGTGATATTTTCAGCACCAGAACAGTGAAGCAAAGAAACATTCCTGAGTTTGTTAGTAATTTTATTTATTAGGTGCATCTAACCTGTTCTATTTTTCTCTGAAATGAGATCAAATCAGTGCTTCTATGGGTTGTCTCCACTCTGCACTGGAAAATTTTACTTTATTTAGAGACGTGTCATAATTTCTCCCCAAGCCCCCCCCTCCCCCCTCCACAGCTGGAAAACTTCCTAGGGGAAACACTGAAGTTTTAAGCTCTTCTCACTGTTGTTAAAGTGTAATTCTTGATCAATAGTCCCTGTTAAGTACCTCAATAGATGTTTAGCTGCTGTCCAATGCTGTTGTTTTGGTTTTGCTAGATTCTGTGACCGTTTACTCACCATCCAGCCCAGATCAGGTCTAGTGCATGTCATAATGTAGATCAGGCTTCCTATAATTTCCCTATATCCTGAGGGATCAACAGCCTCACCCTCATTGTTCAACTGCAGCTGCTGCTCACAGGGGGTGGCTCTTGGTTTACAATCCGTCATTCCAAGCTTTAACAGCACCTTTTCTATGTTTCTTTTGAGACATTTTAATCTCTCCCTCATCCTGTGTGAAGTCGATGCCCAAAAAATGCCCAAGCGGACCCATGTCCTTCATCTTAAGCCTTGATTCAACACAGCTTTCACATTGTTGGTACAATATCATGACTTGCAGTTATAACCAAGTCGTCTACCCACACTAATATGATGACCTTTCCATTCTCTGTGATAGAAACGATGATCAGCATCATTTTGAACAAATCCATTAACCATAAGATACTCGTTCAGTAACGTGCCAGTTACGACCCGATTGTTTTAAACCATACAATGACTTATTTAGTATACAGTAATCCCTCGCTACTTCGCGGTTCGTTCATCGCGGATTCGCTGCTTCGCGGATTTTTTCTTTGGAGCATTTTTCAGGGGGAATTCGCAGATTCGCGGTATTTTTCACTGATTCGCGGTATTTTTCTATGCGAAATATAAAGAAATTCTTGTTTTTTTTCATCAATTTCATCATAAAATGCACTTTTTGTAATAAAACTAAAAAAAAACAAGTAAAAAAATTTTTTTTCTTGAGTTTTACCCACAAAAAGAGAATGTGATCATACGATAATTCAATAGGGAGCGTGGTTTCACAGACGCGGAAGTGAGAGCGTCGGTGAAACGCCGGCCGATCTAGGAAACCCCCGAGCGTTCGAGCGTCAACGAAGTGACACGGAAATGCCGGGCTTTCCAGAAGTAAGTAAGATAACTTACTATGAGCTGATTGTTCGTTGGATTGATTGGTAGGTTGGAAACTCTGATCATGAATCTGAAGAAACGATGACTGAGTGGTGAGCTGGAAAGGCGACTTCCGTTTATAACCTCGGTTTGTGACGTAGGTGCGATGTGGAGGGAATCCCTGCGAGGGGCATGCTGGGAGTCCCTACTTCGCGGATTTTCACCTATCGCGGCCAGGTCTGGAACGCATCTACCGCGATAAACGAGGGATTACTGTACATACCAAGTGTTGTCCTGGCTTTGATGTCACCTCAAAACCCTCTGGTTGCTCCATAAATACTTCACAGTCCATTGGAGCATGGAGGTGAGCAGTTTTCACATCCATCTGGTGTAGCACAAGCTCCTCCTGCACCGCCACCTGCATCAACGCTCGAACAGAGGTCATACGTGCTGTTGGTGAGAACGTTTCTTCATAGTCAACCCCATCTTTTCGTCTATATCCTTTAGCAACACATCTTGCTTTGTGACGCTGTGATCCATCTGGGTTTTCTTTTACCGCATACACCCAACGACCTCCCACTGCTTGTGGGAGTGGTGTCAAAGTAAAAGTATATTTTCCTTAAAAGAAGTAATTCCCTCTTTCATTGCATTTTCCCATAATCTTGAGTTTTCAGAGTCCATGGCCTCTTTATAAGTTGTAGGTACGCCATAAACAACTTTATAGAAATAATCTACGTCTTCACATTCATCATTACATACAGTTTTACACTGGTGGTCCTTCATATAGTCAGGTGCTTTCCTTCTTCTGGTGGGGTACCTCTTTTCAGCTCCTTGTGTGTCCTCTAACAGCAGGGGTGGACGTTAACTTCAAAACCAACCGGCCAGCCGGGCCGGTAACTCTGAATATTTACCGGCCCCGCTGGTCAGCTGCCAAAATGAGTCAAAATAACAACTGAACCGTTTTAATTGTAATAAACCTTTATTTTGTACACATTCTCAAACATAATAACTATTCAAGTTTGAATTTGTTTGTTCCCTCAACAACTCGATTTTGTCGTCGCATACTTCCGGCATACAACGCAGTACATCACCAACTCCGCTTTGCTGTACTCGAGCCTTTGGCCGTGTTCGAGATGAGCCAGTTCTGCGCAGATTAGACCAGCGGTGATCGGCGAGCAGTGCATGCCGGTTAGATTTGTGTCCGAATTGACGCCGACTTGCTCTGACGTCATGCATACGTAGGCAACGATAACCTCGTGAGATCAAGGCGGCCGCAGATTTTGGAGCAAGGCGCTGCAGTTGCTCTCCCTCGGCTGCAAAACCTAGAGGATGACGGAAACGCCTGGCTCTCACCTGATCTAAGATCTGATTGGTTCATATTTTGATCCAAACATCCGGTGGTAGAACATGAAATGTTAGTTGGTCACATGTATTCTGTAAATCATGTTACGTTGATGATAACAACTATATAGGCCATAAGGAGAAATGTGTTTTGTTTTCTTTTGTCACCTTTCCTATGAGCACACTGAAGCTACAGCTGATAACCTTTACTTATTATTACAGTCATGTCTCCATTAGGGTTGTCACGATACTAAAATTTCAAACTCGATTCGATACTTGAAAAAACTCGATACTCGATTTCGATACTATTTAAAAACACCCATTTATCGAACAAGTTTATTCAAAAAATAACATTCCTCAATTTATAATGGAAAAATTAAATGTTAAGAATTAAGTGTGTAAAGTGCTTAAACCTTTCAAGTATCAGCATTTTTTAAACGTGCATACAAAAACTGGTGAAAGTTACCACTTTAAATCATGAATTGTCTCACTATATATACACTATTTGCAGAGTGATGTTTTGCTGCTTAAACTCTGTTTAAGGTGCATTTTTGTCATAAGATGTAATGCCATATGTTTGGTTCTGTACTTTTGAACAACTCTGTTGGTCAATAAAGGGAGAAAATGAATTTCTCCACAGTAGGACTGTCAGCTCCGTAAGGGACAGACACGCACGGACTGACGGAAGCGTTTTGCTCTTTTACTTCTCCGTCTCCTGGGGAGCGTTGCAAAGCAATTGCCCTGCAGGACAACAGAGGGCGTAGCGCTGTTCTGTGGTATCCTGTCATGTATCGGTCCAAGATGGTGTGTTTATATTGTGTTTTTTGTGTATTTAAGAGACTTTTAACACGGACATATTTGTCTCTCATTCTCCCACCGCTTCATGCGCTCCCCACCTCTAAACCCACGTTTCCTGTCATTTCCGTCCACAAATAAAACGCTTGCTGCGCATCTTTTCACTCCTCCAGTCACGGGGAATTAAACATTCATATTTTTAGAGTTTTTTCGCGAGGTATTCTTCAAGCTTCTCCGTGTCTGCCGCTAGTTATCCTCGGCTCTCTTTGCAATGGCGGCGCTGTAAACAACAGCAGCGTCCTGACCAATCACAAGCTTGCGTAATCCGTCTCGTTCGACGGATGTTTAAAAAAGTGGGCTCGACTCCGTACGTACTTGCTTGCCTGCCGGAGCCCTACGCAAGGACGGATAATGGCGTTGCGTGTCTCCGCACTGACGCAGACGGAGAAGCATAAATCAGGCTTAAGGTACATCTACCGGTAATCTTAATAAAATCAGACTGGCGCACGGCAGTGACGTCATTAAAAGCGCCGGTTAGATTAGCCGCGGCTAGTCTGTTCACGCCTAGAAATCCCAGACCAGACCCGCTCCAAACGAACAGGGGAATCACGTTAATGATTCCTAACAAAACCTTTCAACATGAAGATGTTTTGGTGCAGATAATGTCTTATTTCGAGGCTGCACCACGGGTGCCCGTCCGCACCCGTTACATGGATATACACTGATGGCGATTCGCCGATGGATCTAGATACCCCGGGGAATCCAAGTAGCACCAAAGTTGTCAGCGTGAGTAAACAAACGTACTGCATGCTAGAAATTAAGTCCAGGTTGCAATAAACGGGAGTTTCCTTTAAGCACATAAGCGTGAATATACAACTACGTGTCGGACTTGGTATGCTAATTAAGTTGGGCTGTGAAGCGGCTCCCAAATTCGCTGTTTATGTTTTTGTTTATTTATTTGGCAGACAAAACTTGGATCAGAGACAACTCGCATGGGAAATAACAATGTAGCCATGCGGCGTCTTCTTCTTCTGTTTGTCTGAGAGGCGGAGGCTGCTTTACGGCATCTGGCTGTCGTGCGTGTCGGTGTACTTGAAGAAGGCTGTGTATAATAGTCCATAATATCAATACCACAGGGATGGAATATCTCATTTAGATACCACTTCTAGCATCGATTTATATCTGGGTATCGATTTTTTTTACAACACTAGTCTTCATATACAATATATGATATCCACAAGCACGTGAGGATGTGTTTCAGCTGCTAACAGGCACCAGAATTAAAATTGAAAATTGAACAAGTGTGAACGCTAACGCGATATCTTCATCCATCGTCACCCCCGAGCTACACATGTAGGGAAGTCCAAGATTCTCTCTCTCTCTCTCTCTTTGCTCTCTCTCACTCACACACACACACACACACACACACACACACACACACACACACACACACACACACAGAGGAAAAGAGCTGAGGAAATGAGGAAAAACTACAGCTGAGCCGAGGCGCGCCTCGACTGGGGCGCGCCTGATCCGAACTGAGCAGCGGCCCAATTTCGTGAGCGATTCGCTTCTCGGCGCTTCCGCGGCCGGTGTGTCCCCGGCGAAACGCCGGCTTTCAGCCCCTCCCCCTGCTGCTTCCGTCTGCTCTCGTCTGTGTTCCAGGCGAGCCGCTGCTCAACTCGAACACGGCCATTCTCCGCGCCTCCCGTCTTCTTTAAACCGCCAAGAATCATTCCACCTACGCACACGCTTCTCTGCTTCATACCGTGTCGAACTGTCTCGCTTCTCCTCACCAGTTTTAAAGCCTTTTGCCGGAGATTTCATCAAGAAATCCCATCCCTGTGGTGGCGCCATCTTCCTGCGTGCTTGTGTGTTTCTAGCGTGGTTCCACTTCGTCTTTAATAGTGAACTTATAGTTCACGTGACTAGAACTAGAACGTGCACGAATCGTACAAGTGCAGTACGTGGCTGGAGGCGCGCAGGTTCACGCGCGCGAAACGAAAACGGCGGCTTCCTACAGGGCGGGGCCACGATGTAGGTGAAAGCCGGTGTGTAAATGATAAATAAGGCTTGGGCGCCACCCGGGCGGTAAGTCGTCAAGTATTTACCGCCCGACGAGAAAATTTAGCGCCATTGGCGCTCGGGCGCTTTAAGGGTCCACCCCTGTCTAACAGAGTAGGTTCTGTCTCTGTCACCTCCTCAGCATCTGTCTCATCAGCCTTGTTGAGTTGTACTCCCTCTTGAATGTCCCTCTTGGGTGTGTATTCAAACATCTCCGTGTCTTTTCCCATGTCTCCACCACCTGTTTGAGTCTGCACCGTCTCTGGTAAGGAATTTCACCAGCCTATGTTTTAGGATTTTTTCTGATTCAGGATAGTACACATTATACGCTGGACTGTATTTATCATAGCCCATGGAAATACCTTTTTCGCATCTATAATCCAGTTTCTTCTTGTCCTGTTTGTACACAAAACATTCAGAACCAAAAACATTCATGTTGGACAGATTAAGTGTCTTTCCGTTAAACACTTAGTAGGGTGTTTGCTGCAGTCGCCTTCTACAGCACCGGTTACGGATTTGTGCAGCTGTTTGTACAGCGTACGTCCACAAATATTTTGCGAGATTACTCTCCAACAGCATACGTTGTGACATCCCCAATGAGGTCCTCCAACCTCTCTCTGCAGTCCCGTTCTGGTGTGGTGAGTAGGGTGCACTAGTCTCGTGCCTTATCCCATTACTTCTGAGCAAGGATTTAAAAGTTTGCCCGGTAAATTCTGTACCGTTATCGGACCTTAAACATTTTACCTTTCCATACGGAGCTACGTCTGCTATGAGCCGCTCTGTAGCCGTTGTTGTGTCACTCTTTGCTTTTAAAAATATGGAAAAATCACTAAAATCACCAGTAAACGTACTAGCATATCCGTACCCATCTTTATCTATGGGTTCAATAGGACCACATAAATCAGTGTGTACCATCTCTAGCACGGAGTTAGCTTTAGCATCTGTCTGTTTCTGGTTTATGTGAACTGGTGTAACCCATGTAGAAAGTCAGCATATAAGACTAGTCCACGTAGTCTGACATGTTAAGCGCTTACTCCACAGGACGTCACTTCCTGTTTAGAAGAGCCGAGTGTCAGCAGCACTAGAGTGCAGAGAGAGAGACGCAAGGCAGACGGCTACAGACATTAACTTAGGACGACAAACAAACAACAAACTGTTGTGAATAAAACAATGAGCTGACTATTTTGGACGAGAGATGTGATGACTGTTACCAGAGTGTGAGATCAGGAGGATTTTACCTTTTCTTGAAACTGATTTGGTTTTGTTTTATTTATTTATTTATTTATTCCCTTGTAGCGCCTCTATCCTAACTTTAGTTGAGACGCTCACATTGACCTAGGTTCTATAGGAGTAACACTCAAAAAGGGAGCAAGTGCTAGGCTGAACAATTAACATTTATTGCTGCACGACAACATTTTGACAGCTCTGCTGTAACTCTCAATGAAAATTAAGGCGCCACAAGGGAAACAATAAATAAATAAATAAATAAAACAAAACCAAATCAGTCCATTCGATTGAGCTCAACCGGTTAATAATTCAGATTCCAAAATGTGTGTGTGTGTGTGTGTGTGTGTGTGTGTGCTGTTCACGTTGTCCTCCAGTATTCCTACTCCTACTACCCGGGTAGGTTGCTAACGTGAGTGTCTTATCTGTGATTTCTGGGCAGGAAGCGCGGCTGGCCACACCGCATCACCAACTGCCTTCAGGACCACTGGGCTGGGCTCGCCGTCCAGTCTTCCAAATCGCTGACAGTTCTGATCATCCAGACAGAGGGGGAGAAAAAACCAGCCGGAGTTTCAAGCAGTTAAAGGTAAATCCTCCTGGTGTCACACTCTGGTAACAGTCATCACATCTCTCGTCCAAAATAGTCAGCTCATTGTTTTATTCACAACAGTTCGTTGTTTGTTTGTCGTCCTAAGTTAATGTCTGTAGCTAATATGTAGCTAATGTAGTTAATGTCTCTCTCTCTCTCACTCACTCACTCACTCACTCACTCACTCACTCACTCACACACACACACACACACACACACACACACACACACACACACACACACACACACACACAGAGGAAAAGAGCTGAGAAAAGGCAGAGAGGAAATGGAGGACACCAAGTAGTTAAAAGAAAAACTACAGCTGAGCCGAGGCACACCTCGAGTGGGGCGCGTCTAATCTGAACTGAGGAGCGGCGAGCAGCGGCCGAATTTCGTGAGTGATTCGCTTCTCGGCGCTTCGGCGGCCAGTTAAACGCCGGCTTTCAGCCCCTCCCCCTGCTGCTTCCGTCTGCTCTCGTCTGCTTTCCAGGCGATGCGCTGCTCAACTCGAACACGGCCATTCTCCGCGCCTCCCGTCTTCTTTAAACCGCCAAGAATCATTCCACCTACGCACACGCTTCTCTGCTTCATACCGTGTCGAACTGTCTCGCTTCTCCTCACCAGTTTTAAAGCGTTTTGCCGGAGATTTCATCAAGAAATCCAATCCCTGTGGTGGCGCCATCTTCCTGCGTGCTTGTGTGTTTCTAGCGTGGTTCCACTTCGTCTTTAATAGTGAACTTATAGTTCACGTGACTATAACTAGAATCATGCAGTACGTGCACGAATCGTACAAGTGCAGTACGTGGCTAGAGGCGCGCAGGTTCACGCATGCGAAACGAAAACGGCAGCTTCCTACAGGGCGGGGCCATGATGCAGGTGAAAGCCGGTGTGTAAATGACAAATAAGGCTTGGGCGCCACCCGGGCGGTAAGTCGTCAAGTATTTACCGCCCGACGAGAAAATTTAGCGCCATTGGCGCTCGGGCGCTTTAAAGGTCCACCCCTGTGTGTTCTTTTAATGTCAATCTCATTGGGTTGTTTCACTTATTTCTAACTGTTCTTGCTTGAACAGTGTAAAATATCTCATCATGCAACTTTTATTTTTTTGTGTTTGTAGATGTTCAGCAAATGGTGCTGATTAATGAAGCAGCCAGCTTCTGAAGAACTGAGGCCTCTTTTGAACCAGAAGGACATGGAGCCCTTCGACATGAAGCAGGAAGAGGAGGAGCAGCTTGATGAGATTAAAACTGATGCCACCAACATTTCATTCTCTGCAGATTCTCGTCAGTTTAAGGAAGAAGGAAGAGAAGTTCTGTTGTCACAGTTTGATCAGAACCAACCTAAAGACGCAGATCTTCCAACCAGCAGCACCACTGACCAGATGAATGCAGAAAGTGGTAGAGAGGACTGTGGAGGAGCAAAACGTACCAGGAATCTAGATCCAAAACTTTATAAAGATGATTCCAACTCTTCAGAGACTGAAGTCAGCCAAGATGAAGATGATGACCAGGATGGCAACAATTCTGACTGTCAGCTAAAGCCTTTTGCTTGTAAGCTCTGTGGGAAAAGATTTTCCCGAAAGATACATCTGAACACTCACATGAAACTCCACATAGGACAGAAGCCTTTTGCCTGTGAGCAATGTGGAAAAATATTTGCCCATAAGGGAAGCTTGAAGAGACACATTAGAGTCCACACAAGACAGAAGCCTTTTGCTTGTGAGCTCTGTGGACAAAGATTCACACACAAGGGAAATTTAGACACACACATGAGAGTCCATACAGGACAGAAGCCTTTTGTTTGTGAGCTCTGTGGACAAAGATTCACACAAAAGGCAAATTTAGACACACACATGAAAGTCCATACAGGACAGAAGTATTTTGCTTGTGAGCTCTGTGGGCAAAAATATAAACATAGGTGTAATTTTGAAAGACACAAAAAAGTCCATACAGGACAAGATAAATGTGCTTGTGAACTCTGTGGAAAAAGATTTGTTAGAACGGAAAATTTAGACAGACACATGAGTGTCCACACAGGACAGAAGCCTTTTGTTTGTGAGCTCTGTGGAAAAAGATTCAGCCGAAAGGACCATTTAGACGAGCACATGAGAGTCCACACAGGACAGAAGCCTTTTGCTTGTGAGCTCTGTGGACAAACATTCACACAAAAGGCAAATTTATATACACACATGAAAGTCCACACAGGACAGAAGCCTTTTGCTTGTGAGCTCTGTGGACAAAAATTCACACACAAGGGAAATTTGGACAGACACATGAGAATTCATGCAGGACAGAAGCCTTTTGCTTGTGAGCTCTGTGGACAAAGATTTAGTGTAAAGTCAAGTTTAAACGGTCACATGAGAGTCCACACTGGACAGAAGCCTTTTACTTGTGAGCTCTGTGGACAAAGATTTACACACAAGGGAAATTTAGATACACACATGAGAGTCCATACAGGACATAAGCCTTTTGTTTGTGAGCTCTGTGGGAAGAGATTTAGTGTAAAGTCAAGTTTAAACAGTCACATGAGAGTCCACACAACACACAAACCATCTGTTTAACTCCAATGATTATTATTGTAATTCTCACATCTTTAATGTTTAGTTAAGTCGTTTAGTCAGTGGTTTCAGGTTTGGCTGGTCAACACAGTCCTCCCAGACCTCCTCCAAGTCAAACTGTCCCATATGAACGTGCCTGACCCAATTCTGACGGACAGGAAGCAGAAAATGAGGCTGGGGGAGAATGTCTCTGACCTGCAGACCATCAGCACCAGTTCTCCTCAGGGCTGTGTTCTCTCCTCTCTGCTCTTCTTCCTGTACACCAACGGCTGCACTCCAACCACGAGTCTGTTTATGTTTATGTATTTAGCAGACGCTTTTGTCCAAAGCGACTTACAAGTGATAATAGGCATGTTGCCCTTGAGGCTAACAACAACGTGACATCAATCATGGGGAGGAGGGAACAAGGAGTGGACAGTAGAGAGGGGGGACGGGTGCAGGCAGGGTGCTAGTTTAGAAGATGCTCTCTGAAGAGCAGGGTCTTCAGGAGTTTCTTGAAAATTGAAAAGGAAGCTCCTGTTCTGGTAGTGCTTGGAAGGTCATTCCACATTTGTGGAACGATGCATGAGAAGAGTCTGGATTGTCCTGAGCGTGGTGTAGGCACTGCTAGCCGACCATCCTGTGATGACCGGAGCGGCCGGGCCGAGACGTAAGCCTTTGCAAGAGGATTCAGGTAGATGGGAGCCGTACCATCTCGGACTTTGTATGCTAGTGTTAGCAGTTTGAATTTGATGCGTGCTGCTAGCGGTAGCCAGTGGAGCTCAATGAACAGAGGGGTGACGTGTGATCTTTTTGGCTGATTGAAGACCAGACGCGCCGCTGCGTTCTGGACCATTTGAAGAGGTCTCACAGTCCAGCCTGGAAGACCAGTTAGAAGGGCATTGCAGTAATGGAGGCAGGAGATGACAGTAGACTGCACCAGGAGCTGGGTGGCATGTTGTGTTAGGTATGGTCTGATCTTACGTATGTTATACAGCACAGTGTGTTTGCACCTGAACTGACCCGCTCTGCTTTAATTATCGATTCCCTATATTATCATTTCATTGTGTTTATTTATTCTAGTTTTGCTCATATTTTTTCTTGCACCAGGTACCGCAGCAGTTTGCTATAGTTCTTCACAGTAAAACACGTCTGATTTGTGAATGAATCAGTGTAAAAAGTTAGCTTTCCTGTTGCAGCAAATTATTAAAGTTCACTTTGTTTTTAGCAGAGAGGCCTTTCTGCGTAGGCTGCTGCCTCCGCACCGTCACTCCAGATAAACGGCTGGAAATGTTTAACTTAAACAAACGTTGGTTTTGAGATATGGTTGAAATGTTTGAATTAAAGTTTGAATATGGAACACGGAAACTCTGGCAACATCTAGTGTTTAGAGGTGGTAACTGCAACACAAGAAGTAATTTTCCAGCTGCCGGGGTGTTGGTTCACTGCTGACACACCACACAGCCAGCACCATGTCCGGTGACCAATCGTACAGGGTAAGGTCTCATTTCTAATAAGTTTATTTTACAACCGTATTCACCGTTAGAACATCTTCTGGGCTCAGAATCAGTCCGCCTTTTTACACAGTCGCAGCCTCGCCGAGCTGGCCTAGAGCAACAGTGCCCTCTTGTGGCTGGTAGATGTATAAACCCAATGTTGTGCCCAACAAAATAAAAATTAGATACATTTTTTTAAATATAACTTAAATGAAAAACTACGTTCATTCTGCACACCTCTAAACACCCGTGGAGGCTTTTGTTTAAAAATAGCTTTTTATTTCTAATGTTCCATATTCCTCCTTTAATGAACATAAGAAGAATAATTTGGGGATTTGCAAGGGTACTGTTACATAAATGTTTGGTATTTGGAGAAGAAAGGGTTGAAAACGAAAGGTTTGTTTGCCACTGAAGTTTTTAATAAATGTCTTTTTTCAGAGTTCAGTGTTGGCTAGCTCAGCTCACATATCGGACTTGGGCCTTTTCAAACCACTCACATACCTGTCATCAGCAGAGAGCGATCACACAAACATAAAACTAGCCGATCCCACCTTCATTATCTCAAGCAGTTGTCCAGAGTCTCACATTCAATAAGTCATACAGTTCCCTCATCCCCAGCCACTGTTAGCATGGCTCTTTAAAAGTTCGCTCTCTGCTGAACAAAACTTTTATCATAAACGACCTGATTTTAGACAATAATCTTCAAGGTTTATTTTTAACAGAGACCTGGTTGAGTTCGGATGCTCCTGTTGCTCTCACAGAGGCCTCCCCACCAAACTTTAACTTTATTTATTCTACCAGGAATGGGAAAAAGGGAGGTGGAACCGCTTTTATGTGTTCTTCTACATTCAAATTCAAAAAAACTTTTATCATCCCCGAGGGGCAATTGTGTAAGTACAGAGGATTGATTGTAATAAACCTTGTAATAAAGAGTAAAAAGAGTTTATTAAAATTATTATTTTAAATAATCTTGAAGTGTCCTTCATCTTGCGGAGGAACAGCAGACAGATAAAAGTTGTTTTTCAGCAGACTTTCCGACTCCTGCGATGGATAATCTGTGGGACAAAGTACAGCTCGACCCAGCTCGACCTGGCTGGGGGAACGTGACCTTTGGGACACAAAATGAGGCCATTCATATTGCTACAAGATTAAATTATGATGCCCGGAGGGCAACAGTGTTGGTTCTACTGGATCCAAGTTCTGCCTTTGATACAGTAGACCACACTATTCTTTTAACCCGCTTTAAACAGATCGGCCTCTCTGGTGATGTACATAGAAGATTCACTTCTGTTGTGTTCTTAGATGTACTTCCTGTATCTGACATAAAGGTGGCACTGTGGGGATTGCTAATGTGAGAAGAAGAAGAATAAAGAAATGAAACTTGTGCCTACGCTGCCTGTTTTCCTAATACTGCCTGACGTTCATGTATCACCAAAAGTCCTTAACCTAACAGTTTAAGTTTATACTGACATTTATATGCGCAACCCTCTCCGACAGCTCCCGCTTCACTGTCCGCCATTGTTTGTAACAGTTCTGCCGTCCGGCCCGCAAGGCATCTTGGGAAATGTAAACCACTGAAGGATACACCGGACCCAACCTTCATGCAGGCGAAAAGAAGGCCGGATTGGTCGACCGCATTTGAAGGAGTCTTCGAATTGGGACAGGCCTAGCTGTGACGTCACCGGCCGACGAAGGATGCAGACCCTGAATTGAGACACAGCCAATAACTCTTTGACAACTTGATTATTATTATTATTATTCTGAGCTACTACAGCAATCGATTTCCCTCTGGGATTAATAAAGTATTTGATAAAGAATTGAAAAGACTGCTAGAGCGGCTATTAGAGCCTGAAAATGTCGAAGCTTTATCTTTAGGAATTGGTATTATTTTTGCTTTTTTCCATTGTGTAGGAAAAATGCAGCAGGATAAACTTAAAATATGACAATTGACTGGAGCGGTATCATCAGCGACTAATTTTAGAAGTTTGTTTTCCAGTCCATCCAAACGTGGTGGTTTACTTTTCAGTTTATTTTAAATCCTCCTTACTTAGTTAGAATTTATCTTCCTCAATACAAAAGTGCAATTCTTATCCTTCGTAATCTTGTTATTTATAAAACTTTTGTGGCTCATTCAGTTGACTATTTTGAAATGTTTGTTTTAAAGAATTCACTTTATCAGAAAATAATTGTTTAAATAATTAGCTATTTTACTTGCCTCAGTTAGAAAATGATCACCAACATCTAAAAAGCAAGATGTTGATTTTCAGTTTCTACCAAGCAACTGATTTATTACATTCCATTATTTTACATTTATTTATTTTAATATTAGTTATTTGTTTTTCATAATATCTTTTCTTTTTCCCTCTGTTTAATTTTGTTACATGGTTTCTAAATAGTTTATATAATTTCCAATCTGATTATCAGTAATTACTGCAGTTTTTTTTAGCATCATCTCTCCTTTTCATACTTATTTCTTTATCCAACCGTGGTGCACTGGTTGTTCTGACAACAAACTTCTTGAAAGGAGCATGTCTATCCACCAATTTCATAAATACTTTGTTAAATTCATGCAAAGCTTCTTCGGGGTCAGTTTTGGAAAACACATTTGACCAACTACTTTTTTCAACATCTTAAATAAATGTCACTTCTTTAAATAACTTATATGATCGTTTATTAATCCTTTTCGGACCAACCTTTGTCAATTTTACTTTCCTCTTATGATTAAATTATGATCACTAAATCCAACAGGAACAGACAAAATAGTCGAGCATAGTTCAGGTACATCAGTGAAAACATGATCTATACAAGTAGATGAACCTTTACCATCTGCTCTTAAACAAACACGGGTTGGTTTTTTTCATAACCTGAGTTAACCCACAAATATTTTCAGTGTCTAAAAGTTTGTTTTTTAAAGAACAATTCTGTGTGAACCAGTTTATATTCATATGCCCCAGAAAATAAACTTCATAACCAGAAATACTGTTTTTGTCCAACATGTCACATACTTTATCTAAATAACAGCTACCTGCATTTGGAGGTCTATAGCAACAAGCAATTAACACTGGTTTTGAGAAAGGTAGTTGCATCTGTAACCACAAAACTTCTATATCTGATAACATAAGGTCAGTTCCTGTTCTGACCGGCAGAGTTTCACATAAAAAGCCACTCCCCACCGTATTTATCACGACCCTTCCTGTAAATGTTGTGACCCTGTATAAGAAGTGCACTGTCCTCGTAGCTTTGATCTAAATGTGTTTCAGTGATGGCTAGAACGTTTACATTATCTCTGGACAACAAACCTTCGATTTCACTTACTTTGTTTCTTAGACCGTTTATGTTGATATGAGCCAAGTTTAAACCTTTCTTAGGCAGCATGTGCAATGTCACGTGATTAAACAACCCTCCATTATAAGTAACTCATAAGAAGCAACACTATACCAGTCATACCTTTATAGTTCTAGAGAAAGCTATGGGCCGGCCATCCAGAGCAAAAACCTCTTTAACCCAGAGCATCTTTTGATAAGGTGTCAAAAAACCTGCTACACGCTGAAGCTGACTCAGCTAACGGTTCCTGCAGAACAAAGCTGATGCAGTTCCGAGTCCTTTAGAGTTCTTCTAGATGCAAACTAGTTCCAACCTGTTGTGCCTGGCAACATTTCTGGACTGGAAAGGTGGTGCTGCGGTTAATCTACTGAACCTTGGTGCCCAGAGGTCATCCGACCTTCCTGAAGCAGTGATCCGTTACAGCCGACTTCTTTATTGGGCTTTCTGCTTCTTGTTTTGCTGCTCTTGTGTGTTTTCCACTTGTTTCTTTCTCACACTCCTTTCTATGTTCTATTGTTCGTGTGTTGAGTTGGCGTCCGGGTTCTCCTATGTGTGTTCTATTGCAGAGTTTACATGGGATTTGGTAAACGACTCCACATTTAAGTCCAGCTGGTATCTTGTCTTTTGGGTGCACTAGTCTGTTTCTAACTGTTGTGTATGGTTTTGTTGGTGTGTTTATGTTGTGTTTTTTCATTGTTGCTCTTATTTTTTCTGTTATGCCTCTGATGTATGGTAGGGTTATCACTGGTTTTAGTTCTTGTCTTTCTGGGTTTCTGGTTCTTTGCTTAGGTTGTTCTTTTCTTTCTGTTGTTGTTTGTTGTTTTCCTTTGTTTATTGCCCATGTCGGGTATCTGCAGGTCTTTAAAGCGTGTTGTATGTGTTTGTCTTCTTGTTTACGGTCTCTTTCTTCTGTTATTATGTTTGCTCGGTGATATAATGTTCTGATTACTGACATGTTGTGTATGGTGGGGTGTTCTGATGTCCATAATAGATATTGGTCTGTGTGTGTTGGTTTCCTGTATGTGTTTATGTTTAGGGTCCCGTCGGTCTGCCTGGTGATTTTCATATCCATAAATGCTATGCTGCCTTCTGTTTCTGACTCATAAGTGAACTTTATGCTGCCTGTGTCGTCAATGTTGTTTAAGTGTTGTGTTAAGCTTGGTTTATGCTTGACGCATTTACTTTCCGCTTGGTGATGCGGCTCGCGGATGGAACGCGCTTCACAACTTGCAGCGTTTGTCTCTGCAGTGAGCCAATATTCTCCCAAACTGTAGGGGGCAGCATGGAGCTCTACGGCATGCATCCAACACTACACCACAGTAGAAGTAAAAATTACTGTTTACAACATGGCATTCCAGCATTTTTAACAGCGTCCTCATCTTTTCCGACAGTGCGAGCTATTTCTCTCCAAGAATTATTAACAACATGTTGATCACGGTGATCTCTGAGAGCTGAATCATACAAATGTCTGTATTTACCAACCTCTGCCATACTAGTTCTTGCCAGTCAGCCATGTTTTTCCGTGTCTGACAGTCTGCGTGGTTAGAAAATTTCCTAGGTGGGCGGTGGAGGGGCGTGGTTGTTAAAATGACGCAAATTTTCCACGCGGAGCCGTGCGGACCTCGCGGACGCGTCTAGCATAAACCAACCTTTAGTGTTTCCGTTTGTCCTTTTGGTATGATATCCAGTATGTCGTCTACGTAGCGTTTCCATAATTTTATTTTACAGTTTGGGGGGGCAGTGGCTATGGCTTTTTGTTCCAGGTCTTCCATGAAAAACTCACACAGGATGGCTGATAACGGGTTACCCATGGCGAAGCCTTCCAGTTGTTTGTATATTGTGTTGTCGTATGTGAAGTAAGTGGAGTTAGCTACCAGTGCTATCAGTTGTGCTATGTCATCTGCTGTGAGGTTTGTCCTTTTGTGTAAAGTCTTGTCCTGTCTGATTCTGTTAACTACTATGTCTATTGTTTTTTGGGTTGGTGTTTTTGTGAACAGAGATGTGACGTCATGTGAGATGAGTATGTCGTTGTCTTCTATTGAGATCTCCTTTAGTTCTTTTGCCAATTCTATACTATTTTTGCAGTGTTGGTCTGTGTTTCCTAATAACGGGCTAATGATTTTGCTGATATCTTTTGCCATGTTGTATGTTGGTGTACCTATGCTGTCTACTATTGGTCTAAGTGGGGTGTTTTGTTTGTGTATTTTTGGTGTTCCATATATTCTTGGTGTTATGTTTGCTGTGGGAATCCAGTGTTTGTACATTTTTTCTGTTATTTTGCCTTTTTCTTGTAGTGGCTTCAGTATTTTTTTCATGTTTTTCTTACTGTTTTCTGTTGGGTCTTTTTAAAGTATTTTGTATGTATTTTTGTCCTCTAGTATCTGTTTCATCTGTTGTTTATATTTTTCTCTGTCCATAACTACTGTGGTTCTTCCTTTATCTGCCGGTAGAATAATTATCTGTTCATGTTTGGATAAAGCTGTCATGGCTGATTGTTCTTCTTTTGTAATATTACTGTGTTGATTTTGGCTGTTCTTTAATATCCCAACTACGTTATTTCTGAGTTCTGCTTTCTTTCCCTCATCTGTGATCTGTTGACATGCTAGTTCTGTTGCTACAATAAATTCATCATATGGTATTTTCTTTGGTGTTACTGCTAAGTTGAAACCTGTTTTTAATGCTTTATTCTGCATCTGTTAGCTTATTGTGAAATGTTACGTACCCATGAGCTTTGTGTGGAGTTTTCTTGTATTTTTCTCTTTTTCTTGTTGATGAGTTTGTTTAACTTTTTTATGTGTCTTTCTTTTACTTTTATGAACTCTTTTTTTCTCCTGTTTTTCCATCATGTGTCCTTTAATGGTTCCTCAGTTTTTTCATCTAGTTTGTAATTCCTTTTTAAGTCCAGGTGTCTTCTACTTACTTCTGTTTGGTTATGACATTTCTTATCCTTTCTTTGAGTAGTTCCCTCTGTGCTCTTTCCATTGTGTTCTGTGCTGTCTTGGTCCGGATCGGTGTTTTCAGCTGTAGGCTTGTTGGCATGATGTTTTCGTCCCAGCATCTCACCCCCAAATTCCACTACCTCCGCTCCGCTCCGACACGAACGCCGGAGCAAAATCGGTCCCGTTGTAGTCAATCAGAGCAATTCCACTACTGCGGCCGTGCTCCGGCAGTGCGGCGCCGTGCGCCGTCTTCTGTTCCGGCGTCCGGCAAAAATAGAATCGATCCTATTTTTGCCGGACGCCGGAGCACCTCCGCAGTCAATGACAGGAATCACAACGGCCCAACAGGAAAAGGAGCAAGCACAATTTCCGTTTTTCACAATAAATCGATAAACAAAAGGCGTTTTTTGTTTCATATGCACAGGTTTAACAACTTTTAACAACTATCAGTGGCGGCTGAAGTTTAAATGCACAAAAGTAAGCCATAAATACAGTTTCTACTATCAAAGTAGTCACACTTTGTTGATCCAAACACTGCTGATCTGTCAACACAAATGATGGGCAGATTAAACAGTTCATGCCGATGCTTCTCCCACACAACGGGTGTTTGGATCTAACTTCCGCGTTTACTGCTCGGACGGTATCGCAAGATCTCGAAAGTCCCGCGCATGCTTGTTTGCCCCCCTCAGGTCTCCGCACCGGAGCGGAGCCGTTGTAGAGCGGGTACCGGTAAAAATTGAGTTCGGAAGTGAGCGGCTGCGGAAGGAGGGGGCGGACCGGACCGGAGCGGAGCTAGTGGAATTTGGGGATAAAATTGAAGCGAAGGTGGTTCCTAAGACGTGTGCATTTTTTATGTAAACGTTCCAAACGGCGGAAGTCCTTAGTCCCTTGTCCGTATTTTTCTTTAAACATCTTTGGTGTGTTCTTGCTGCGTTTAAATTCTAATTCCATCTTTTAGTTCTTTTTAAAACACACAAAGGTTTTATTTACCTGCAACGTTTCGTTTGCGGCTGCAAACTTCGTCAGACTCTCCCCTCTCCCGTCGGAGAGGAGAGAGCAGGCAGCTTAGGGCGACAACGTCCTCTGCTGCCCGCGGATAAACGGAGAAGGAAGTGACGCCACCATCAGCCTGACGAAGTTTGCAGCCGCAAACGAAACGTTGCAGGTAAATAAAACCTTTCTATGTTGTAAAAAGAACTAAAAGATGGAATTTTATAAACCTGACTGTCTGAATTGATACGAAGTGTGTTTGATCCCTGAAAAAGCAAAGAATCCTACAATCTTCTGATTAAACATCCGAAGACCAAGCAGGTTGATATTCTACATTTATATAGAATATTACAGCTTATTGGTCATAAGTAAAGGTAATATATTAAGTTTAAAAGCAACAATATTTAACCCTACCGAGTTCTTCGGCCTTCCTATTGCCTAGTTTTACTTCATTATTTTGGGCTGTGGAGAACCATCCGGTGACTGGATTACACCCAGAGGTTCTTGCAAGTGATTAATTAAAAGTTGTTTGGTAAGTCATCATCTTGTCTGCATTATTAGATGTCACACTTCAGACTAGAAGCTAATGATGGTATATCAGAGCATCTTGGTGCAATAAGCTATACTTTTATGAATGACACGATTAGTCGACTAATCGTCAACAAAACTGGTGATTAGCTGACTATTAAAATGGTCGTTTGTGGCAACCCTAGTCAACCAAGCAGCTGGAGTGGGCAGGTCTACGGATCAGGCTCAAGACCCACCTTTTTAGTTTAGCTTTTAACTGATTACTATTTATTGAAATGCTTGTTTTACTTACTTTTAATTACTGTTGTGATTATAAAAATAAAACAACAAACGTGTAACACATTTTATTGGATATTTTACATCATACATTGTGCATATTTTCCATTTTAGCTTTTGTTATTTTACATGTCACATTTTAATCCTTCCAGTGTTTCCTCTGTGGAGCCCTCCACCTCGGGACCAGTGGTCGGTGGTGGCGGCTGGGGCGCCCCTAGGGTTGTGCCCAGGTAGTGGAGGAGGTTGCCACCCTCCCTCCCAGTAATTAATCCAGGGTAATCCCCTGGATTGGTGTCTTGGCTGCTGCTGTCAAGGCAGATGGCTCCCTTGATGGCGTGTCTTTCATTATCTGTCCAATCTGAGCTCAGCCTAGTGTTTACTGTGGTCTTTTAATGTGTTATGTGTACGTGTGTGTGCACATGCACGCACTTGGGAATGGTTTGTGGACTGAGGGTGACTGTCACAATTGTGTGGGAAAGGGAGGGAATGTGGGTTATATGGGTCATTTTAATCTGTTAAAGAGCAGGTCAAGTGTGCCTCGGAGTCCTTCTCCACCCACGTATCAATTTTAAAAACTGCAACATTAGTAGGCGTTGCCTGGAGGACCGAGAGGGCGGAGCTGCGGCAGTGACGAAGACGATGGCTAACTAGACGATGCTAGCTCCCTTCACTCTATGCAGTTATTAGAAGTGGAGGACGTTTCTCCCCCTCCTTACCCAGACACTCGAGAAGAAAGGGACCAAGTCTATTTGGAGGAGACAAGCGGACCTGAGCCTTATTATTGTTTTGAGCTTGTGAGTTGCCTGAAACTAGCGGAACCGACCCAACAGAACCAGCTCTGAATGGTAAGTAGCCGTTAGCCATAGCATTGGATTAGCTGCAGGGTTTGGCTCCACGGCCTTAGAGAGCTAGTATTCAGCATGTTTTAGAGGTTTATCTGCTTCAACACACCTGGTTTTAATCAGCAACAAATAGCTGAGCTGCTTAACAGCAAAACTAACCTGTTAAAGCAGGAAAACCACTGAAACGTGCTGGATAGCAGCTCTCCAGGAGCCCTGGGCTCAAGTTATAGTCTGCTGCATAGAAAGTTATGAAAATACCCCATGAGAAAATTATTCTGTAATGTGTTCAGCCCACTAAAACTGCCCTGATTTCATTATTTATTTACGGACACTAGCTGCTCTCTTGGTTCTAGGTCCTCTGGTGTCTGCAGCTGGTCTCTGCTGGTGTCGTCAGGATCAGGAGCTTCCGGAAGAATGTGCCTTTCAATGACTTTCCCCCTTATTTGTTATATAAATTGAGATTTATTTAATATATTTCCTGTTTTTGTTCATGTCCATAAATACTTAAACATGCTTGAAATTAAAACGAGCTTTTAACAGTGAGGTGCTAGTTTAATTCATCACAATAGAGCTAGTTAAACATGCAACAATGTGATAATCAATGTAATTTATAAATATCCATTAAAATATCAAAACTGGAATCAAAATGAGACATTTGGCAGCACAAAAAACTTGTCAAACACAATATTTATTATAATAATTGTAGGCAGACAGGAGACAGAGCTGATGGAGGTTCTCAGTCATCGAAGGAAGGCTGAAGGCTTTCCAGGAACAGGAGATGTGGTGTTGTCTCTTCTCTCTCTATTCTGCCAGATGAGCTGATAGGTTACAGGTGTGTGAGGACATCCTCATGCTGTCTGCTACCTTGAACTTGGCCATATCTTGACAGCTATGACAAACTGAAGCCATATGGCTTTTGCATCAACGGATGTATCAACGGGTTTTCCCGAAAAATAATCTGGCTTAATGGCTATATGACGAGTAGTGACCCAAAATTGATCGGGGGTTATTACGTTGATGCGGTCCAACGTTTAGAGGGATGCCCTAGGATTGTGAGAGGCGATCTCGGGACAGAAAACGGCCATGTCAGAGGCTTTCAGCGGTTCCTCGTCCCCATTAATCTAGACGGCTCTGTCGACAGCTACCTGGAGGGAGCAAGCACCGCCAATCAACGGATTGAGTATTGGTGGGGGTTTCTGCGCAACCAGTGTGTGGAATTCTGGATGTCTCTGTTTGCAGACATGAGAGACAATGGATTTTTTGACGGCGGTTTTCTGGACAAGGCTATTCTTCAGTTTAGTTGCATGGGACTCATCCAGGTGAGTGTGTGTGTGAGTGAGAGAGAGAAGGAGCTAGAGAAAGGGATGAATAATAGAATGGAGCAGAGAGACAGAATGTGAGGAAGGAGGGAGGAAAGGATGAAGGGAGGAGAGGGAAGGATGGAGGGAGAGCAGATAAAATACAGAGGGAGGAGAGAGAACATTTTTAAAGTGTATATGAATGAGCAGTTTTTCCTAATTCTATTTCTTTATTCTTTTTTAACAGGATGAGTTAGATGACACTGTCCAGGTTTGGAATGCACACATCATCAGACCATCGAGGAACATCCATGTCCCAAGGGTAAGCCCAATGTGATGTATGCATTGCCTCAGCTCAATGGGACCAGAGACTTTCTTTCCCCTGTTGAAGATGAACATCTTCAGCTGTGCAAAGATGAATGCGTCTTTCGCCGGCCCATACCATGCGATCAAGTTGTGTATGAACTATGCAACATCTTCATTGCGGAGTCCCATCTGACCTTGCCATCAGATCCCTGTAAGGCTATGACTTTGTACAGGCACCTAAGAGAGGCCATCACTGCATCTTTGTGATTCAGGGATATTTCTTTATGCCCTGTATGGGAACAATAAAGTACCCACTATTTCAGGGGTATACAAATACTATTTAAAAAGGTCCAGTCAGAAAGAATTTTTTTAGCCCAAGGTCCGAAAGATCATTATGTCCGACCTACAATAGTGTGACATGTATTTAAGTATCCTAGCAGTTTTATCAACATCTGCATTATTAATTTGCATATCAAATCAGAAATACTTCAGTGTAATTCAAATACTTATGACATTTATTGTCACTTAAAGTGTTGAACATGTAAATGATTTATTTGGAATGTTCTCTCATTTACTAAATAAAAGTAGAAAAAAGTGTCAACAAGAAAATAAGACATGGCAACTGAATCTTCACAAACTACTAACTTCAGAATAAATGTAGAAAAAGCTTAATTTTTTACATTTTTCCTCTTCACGTGCGAACTAAAAAGTCTTAAAATGATTTTAAAAAATGTGACTCTGCACACATGTAATAACTGAACATATATTTAGGTTAATGTTTTCCACATTTTTACTTAGTGAGAGAAGTGAGCTCTTGCTTGTCCTGCCAACATTTTGAACCTGGGCTTGAATGGAGACAGAGTCATCCTCATGCATGTGTGGAGATGCTCATTGGTGAGCCTGGAACGATATTTGTTTTTTATAATGTTTATTGTGGAGAACGCTGCCTCACAGTTGTGGGTGGAACCAAACATGGTCAGGATGTACAGGGCTACTTTCTTTAGACGTGAGAAAGCTGTCTCAGGAACCATTTGGAGCCAGAATGAGGACGGGTCAGTCCTGGCAGACAGTTCATTCATGGCCAAGTTTGCTTGGAGGTCAACTAACTCCATCTGAAGATCCCTGGCATTGACCCATTTAAAATGCTGTGTGGCTTCCTTTGAGAAGCTCCTGACATCTGTGATGAGGAATGGGTTCTGAATGAACATGGTGAGCTGCTGGCCAATGCTGAAGCTATCAAAACGATTGCTGAAGTTAGCAATAAGTTTATCAATGAAGACAACAAACGACGAGACATCTCGCTGTCCCTGAACCTGTTCCTGCACTGCTGGGAAGTGGACACAGTCTTCCTGCAAGTCCTCCTTGAACATTTCAATTTTTCTCTGAAAGGCACAGACAGCTGTCATTAGTTCACAAATGGAATTGTCCTTGCCCTGTAGCCTCAAGTTCAGTTCGTTTAGATGTGAAGTTATATCAACCAAAAAGGCGACATTGTCCATCTGCTTCTCATTTTCTAGAAATGTAGACAACTGTGTTGCCTTATGATGTTTTAGCTCTGCCAAAAAAGATGCTACTTCCCTCCTGATGGCCCAAAAGCGTGCTAAAACTCGGCCTTTGCTGAGCCATCTCACATTGTTGTGCAGCAGAAGATCATCAGCATTGGCATCAACTTCTTTGAGGAATTCTCTAAGCATGCGATGCTGGTAGGAAGAGGACGCTCTAAGAAAGTTGATCATTTTCATCACTGAAGTCATCACCTCAGCATGCTCATCTGACAGGGAGGCACAGAGGACAGATTGATGAATAATGCAATGGTAGGTTAAGAGGTCAGGGTTGTCTTTCTTCATTCTTGTTACAGCTCCCTTTTCTCTCCCTATCATAGCAGGGGCTCCATCTGTAGTTATTGAAATCACTTTTGAAGGCTCCATTCCTCTCTTTGCCAACATCTCCATAATGGCCAGGTAGATGTCCTCTCCTGTTGTGCTGGTCTGAAGAGGAGTAATACCCAGCAGGTCTTCATAGAATGCTTTCTGCTCTGTGTAATAAAACCTCACATAAACCAACAGCTGAGCATTATCACACACGTCAGTGGACTCATCCACAGCCAAACCCACACATGGTGCCTTCTGTATGGCTCCATCTAGCTGGGCTACAACATCCTGAGTCAGTGTTTCACTTTTCTTTGTAGCCGATGATGCTGATATGGGGATTTGCTTTATTTTTTCACAAACTTCTTGTTTTTCTTTTCCTTCAAACAGTGTTTCAGCAACTGCTGTCATACACTCTTTGACAACCTCTCCATCAGTAAATGGTTTTTTGTGCTGACCCAAAATCCAAGAAACTCTGAGGGAACTCTCATGGGCTCGTTGCTGAGCAGTGAACGTGTGGCTCAGGATCCTGGTGGACTGGTCATACTGGGCTTTGAGACTACGTATTTTCTCTGATCTTACTTCTGATCTGAGGGGATATGTTTCTTCAAAACATTTGTGTTTTGTCTCATAATGGCGTTTCACATTGCCACTTTTAATAAGTGCCACTGTTTCTGAACATATGAGACAAACAGGTTTTGTGCCACCAGTGGGAAGAACAAAGAGAAATGACTCTGTCCATTCTGGATTAAATGCTCTATTTTCGCTGTCCACTTTCCGTTTTTTAGAGGCTGCCATTTCTGCTTTCTCTACTTCTCTCCGTCTCACCCGCCTGAATCTCTCCTTGTCGCTGCTCTTAGCCTGAATGTCTCCTTCTTTCCACCGCTCTCCGCCTGAATCTCTCGTTTTCTCTGTTCAAATTTCTGCTCTTCTCTCCGGCGTCTGAACCGTTTATTTTCGCTACGTATCGCCTGTATTTTCTGGCAGGAATAAAACATGTTATTGGCTTGTTGGTGTCACGTGGTCTGACTAAACTCGCGCACAATTGGCCTGTGGGTGTTCGTGGATGCTAGAATACTACCGTAAAGAATGCAATAGCTGCACCGGCCAGAAGCGGTTATAAAATTAGGCGAACTTTATTTTGGCATTAGGCTCGGGTCCACACCAGACAGCATTTCGGTCCGGATCTGGACCCAGGTCCGCCTATTAGTGATCTCTGCACTATTTTGATAGATAGTTAAATTATCATTTAAATTTTTCTTCTAAAAAAATTCAAAAAATATTTTGCATTTCCCACTATAGGTTCATCTATTTCTCAAAACGTGTTCATATATTGCAGTAGTGGACAGTGAAGATACAGTATGTGCAGATGAACAAACTCTGTAGCCAAGCTTGTGATGTCAGAGTGGAGCAGAAAATGTATTATTCTGTATGAACGGAAAAAAACATGAGAAATCTGCTACCTTGAACTTGGCCATATCTGACTGGTTTGTCAATAAAAAACAAGTGATATAAAAATTTACACTGCAGTACTTATAGGTCACGTAATGACAACATGCACTCACATTCAATAAAAATGTATGTGGTGGCATTAAGTTCCACTAGTAAATTAATGTAATGGAAATATTACGATCGTTCTGAAGGCCATCTCACACAGGCAACCGCAGCGTATACAGAACATGTTGTAAACAGGAACACTCGTCTCTACAGGGAGTAGCAACCTTTTTCTGAATAAGGAACATTCTGGTGTGAATTTCAATTGATATCCCACCTTTATGTAGAATTTTATCTTTAGTTATATTTCAGGGAAAAAACTTGCCCTGTCATTCCCCTCATCTGGCTGGAGCCAGTTTGCTTTGGTTACACATGAAAACAAAGTAAATGGGAACAACGAGCATTGTGCTGGTTATATTCCCTGACATTGTTTTATGCTAAACTAGCGCAAGCTGGCTGCTGCCAGATGGGAAGAATGACGGGGCAGGTTACGAAATGTTTTTCCTAACTTTTCAAACTCAGGGGAATATGACAAAAGATAAAATTCTAAATAAAGGTGGAATATCCATTTGACATTAGCATTACACTAATGTTCTTTAAGGAACAAGTTCAGCAGTGAAGCTGGGTTCTACTCAAACTGGTGGAAATAAAAGCTGCAGTCATTTTCAAAGTATATTTCAAAACATAAGTACTGTAAAAACTCTGGAGGTGTCCTATTACACCAATAGAAAAATTAAATTGCAAGCTAATGTAAATTTAAATGAACAACTGCTTACCCCAATTTTCAGTGCATCAAGGTGTTTAAATGATAACAAAAATAAATAAAATCAACCATACAATAAGGCCTTTTCAACATCACGTGCAAGTTCAAATAATGTCCACATCTAAGTAGTTGCTGGACAGGATGTTGTCAAACTCTGTGTGGAATTCTGGGTAAGAACTGTATACACATATATGTATCATGTACATATATGTACACATATGTACATGGTACATCAGGTGCAGCTCCACAGGAGTGAGCAACAGGCCTTCTGTTGAGACCAGTTTCTGCATTAAAGCTAACCATAATTTTCTCAACACAAGTAACTGAGGAACCTGTGCAGAAACGCAGGATTTTCTCAGCTTTGGCTTGATCAGCAGTTCTCACACAACGCTGGAGATGGTAAAAGGTTGCTTGTTCTCTCTGAGACAGCACCGCCTTAGCTGTTTCAAGCAGCTGCATCACTCTTTTGCCTGTGGGCTTCTTTAACTCATACAGATTCAACACACTGTCCTTATCTGGTAGTTTCAGCTTTACGTGTGACACGGGAGTGGAGAAGCAATCAACTACAATCTTCGGCTCTTGGAGAGTGAGTGGCTTTGTGGGCCATCATTTCTATGGCAGACTTCATGCCATTCTGTGGAGGTAAGGAATGAGAACCCATCCGTGTGAAAAGGTCCATCAAGTCCTCTTGATCACTTTCCTCCATTGTGCCCTGGAGAGCCTTCTCAACAGCTGATCTTTCGATAGGAGGCAGGTCGTTGAGAAACGATGACATCAAGGTCTCTGCATCAACGTTGTCCATTCCACTGATGCATGCTAAAATGAAAGCCAGGGAAAGCTTCGCTGGCATTCCACCATGATCGAGAAATCCTTTTACCCAAATGCGTCCAACCGCTTGCCATTCAGCCTCCGAGAAATCTGGCCTCAGCCTTGGAACTCGCTCCATTTCCCCTCACACTGTTCAAGAACGTGCTCCCAGAAGGCTGTGTACACCTCCCTAGACAACCCAGCATCATCAACGGCTTTTTCGTTTACAAAACCCATCTTTAAAGTCACATTCATGATGCTGCTGTCGGTAAATACGGCCAAAAGATCATCGACGACCTTTATCCTGCAAACTGAAGCACGCCGCATGGTCTGTGGATTTCCTGCGACGCTGGACGATGTTGTTGAGGAAACCTGGCTGCTTGAATCCGATGGCAAATTCAGCTCACTGTCCAGCTGGAAGAACTAAATACATAAAAAACAGAGCGAGTGACTAATGAGTAAAGCAGAGGCCAAAGTATCCTAGCCCTTAGCATGCTTGTGCCAAGGTTGAAGTAGCCTTGGGTCCTATGTTTCACATAAAAACAAAACCCAAGCATATTTTATATGGTGTCACAAACCCCCTCGTCAAACTGCTTTCTATTCAGAATGTGTGCTCTCTTACCCCAGTACACGAGACCCTTGAGAACATCAAAGTTAAAATGGTGGGTCTTACCTGAACGTATGAACAGCTGCTCATCCAGTCCAGTTAGGCCATCGCCTGAAGGGCGTGGAAGCTGTGTAACCTGCGTAGGGGCTCCACTCACCTCAGCAATCTGAACAATATAACACATCCCAGAAGACACATGAAAGCATAAATCTATGACGTCATTGCTGACTTTTTTATAGGTCTGTCCAAATTACTCTTCTTCAGTGTAACTTCTAGAAAAAGAATCAGAAATTCTCCAGATACAAGATGTAAAAACTCACTTAGGCTTTGAGAAATGAAAACTCTTACATTTTAGAGACAGAACATTATAACCCTAACCCTTCATAAGTCAGAGTTACAATTTCTGCATAATCCCAGGAATGAGACCAAAAGGCCCTAACTGAATTCCACTTTCACTAAAGATAATTATTCACTTTCAGCACCAGTAAATATTTGATATGAAAGTTCATGAAAATTATTTTCAAACAGAAAATCTTTCATACCTGTATGACATCATCTCCCTCAACATGGTTAAAATGTACAACCACCACACCATCGTGGTCGGAATCCCACACAAGTGTGTCGGCCTCTTCAGACGGGGGCTCCGGTGAGCCGAGCTCACTCCTGTGTTGTCCTTGTCGACGTTCCTACTGGTAATGTCTGTTGGGGTTGACTGAGAGGGACGTGCTGGACCTGGGCTTTGTGCCGTCTCCGTCTCAAGTACTGCCCTTCTCTTGTTTGCATTTGAAAACACAGCAAAGACGGTAGGTTTTAATGTAGTATCCAGTAATATTAGAACATATTCCACATTTATTATAACATGCTGTGTAAGATTACACATTAAAACACAGTATATTACACGTTATAATCCCTACTGACGTGTGAGTTTGACTTTTCTCGTTATTTTATCAGTGCCTGGTGCTTTTAGAGCCATGACAAAAAGACATGCTGCACAGTGAAAACAAAGAAGGTAAATTGATGTGCTGTTCCTCAAAACTTTAGATATTTAAAATATATCATCCAGCAGCTCCAAAAGACTGAATAGAGAGGTTGTGACCTGTGCATTCACCACAGAATGAAGTAATGAACATTACCCGAGTGTTTTTCATGCCAAAAATAAAGCTGGAACATCATTTCAGACGTCGCGCTGTGATGAGTGATTTCAAGCAGCGCATGTTTAGTTCACCTCCATTGTGTTCACTGTGCAACACACACATCACCTGGAGAAAGTAACAGGCACTGATAAATGTAATTTACCCACGGTGCTCATACGACTGTGGGGATTACAGAAATAGGCTACTTTAACAAATGCTGAACTATCGCTTAAGAATAACGCACATCTCGGCACTCATTTTTAGATAGTCCTGCATCTTGTCTCAGTCTCTATAATGCAATGGCAGAAAAACGTATATTAATGATTGTGAGAAAGGTGTGTACCACAGACAGTCATACAACACTAATGCAACACATAAAGCCGTGTTAGTACACATGTAATCCCAAATAAACATGTTTAGAGATGCAACATAAACAAACACACATCACAGGTTTGCAGGTACATGTAGAAAGACAGTCATAATAAAGGTATTGACTGAAGAGAGTCATCTTTTTAGCAAATAATTTACATCAGTCCTTGTTAGTATCATTATTCAACTTGTCAAAAACATATTTCAGTATACCTGGGTGCCTCCATCACTATCAGATGAATTTGAAAGAGCCTGCAGATCTGTGATGGCATCGCCTGAGTGACATCCATCTTCTTCATCTTCTAGAAGCCCCTTCTCCTCAGATGAGTGGTCTGTTGAAGCTCCTTCTTTTGTACAAATGTAAAATCTGAGCAGCTTCAGTTTAGCTTGTTCATACATTTGGCCGAGGGTGCTATCCAAGGGAATCCTGTTCTTTTAAAATCACAGATGCCAAATGTGAAGTCTTCAGCTGGTCCTTTTGTTGAGCGCCCATCGGGGAAAAACAGCTCCTTTCCTAATTCCACCATCTGAGCAACAGTTGTTGTTTTTGCCAGTGTTGCATGTCTTGTGCCTCCACCACTATTGGTCCGTACGTGACCGTATCCATCACTGCCAAAATGAAGCCATCCAATTTCAACCTTCCTTGACGTCTTCTCTGCTGCCATATTTTTTTGTCCAGGGTTCATCTGGTGTACCACTCACTGATCCTCGTCTTGGACTTCATCTTGCGTGCCCCTATTTTACATTTTATTCTCTGTGATAGAGTCTCTTTATTGGTGCTGTGACACTGTGTTTGTTCACAGAAAGATAGGACAGCTACTCAGTCACCATATGACGTGATGTATTTTGACATTTGCTCATCAGTCATGATTCACAATACTGCCTTGTCAACCTGCACAGAGAGACAGAGAGAGAGAAATAATAGTTTCAACGCAGTGTTTCAGTGGTAACCTGCATCTGTAAACAGATGGGCTCTTACTTAGAGTACAGTACAAGTTTCCACATATTACCAGACAGAATGCTAGCTTTCTGCACACAAATCCCATTTTGTCCATTTCTAGGAATAAGAAATCTGGTTTAGCCCTGCAAGGGACACATTTATTTATTCAAATGCATTAACTTACCGGTACTGACTATAGTGACAGATTCCCTTTTAACAGTTTTAAAAGCCCCTTCCATGAAACAATTTTGACTGGTAACCTGACACGTGCACTTTTATTCATTAAATAATTCCAATTCTCACTGATCTGCAGTTAATGTACAAATTATTTTGGCAGATGAGAATTCCAAGATTCAGCATCATAAAAAAAATAAAAATACATACAAAAACATTTTGCATCCAGGTAATCTCAACCTGAACAAAGCCAAAGGCTAACCTCACCATAGCACCTTAAGCCACCTGTACGTGTAGGCGTTATTAACTTCTCTATTGTTATACTATAAACATTCAATTCAATTCAAGTTTATTTATATAGCGCCAAATCACGACAAGAGTCGTCTCAAGGCACTTCACATAATAAACATTCCAATTCACAGTTCATTAAGCCAATCAGAAATAATGTTTCCTATATAAGGAACCCAGCAAATTGCATCAAGTCACTGACTAGTGTCAGTGACTATACAGCAATCCTCATACTAAGCAAGCATGCAGCGACAGTGGAGAGGAAAACTCCCTTTTAACAGGAAGAAACCTCCAGAGAATCCTGGCTCAGTATAAGCAGCCATCCTCCACGACTCACTGGGGATGGAGAAGACAGAGCAGACACACACACACACACACACACACACACACACACACACACACACACACACACACACACACACACACACACACACACACACACACACACACACACACACACACACACACACACACACACACACACACACACACACACACACACACACACACACACACACACACACACACACACAGACAAGTAATGTGTCTATAGTTATATTGCGATGTCTTAGTAAATATTGTATTTGGTGAAAGATAAACTTTATTGTATTTATCCTAGTGGATCTATAATTAAACGGATAGACTAGTATTAGCACATCAAAAGTCAATGAAAACAAAAAGTTATTATCAGGAGAGAGAGAATGTATTAGTGGTTAGCAGCAGTGTGCTAGTCGATGGCCCCCTCCATGAGGCCACCACAGCTAGGCAGAACGTCATTGTAGCTTCTTCTGGGGAGAAAAACACTTAGAGAGAAAATAAAGTTAACAGCTGAAATTGCACAAAATAGTACAGTTAAAGAGCAGACTGTAGAAGAAAGCAGTAGAGTGTGAAAAGTAGTCAGTGTGTCCTCCAGCAGTCTAAGCCTATAGCAGCATAACTACAGAGTTAACTCTGGATAACCTATCCTATTTAGATGTAGGCATGTTGGAGGCAGGGCAAGGGAGAGCCGTCTTTACCGACTGTACACTCCACCTCCCTGTACTCCCCCACTTGTCCAGATCTAGGCTAACATCAGATTTTAACTATAAGCCCTATCAAATAAAAATGTTTTAAGCCTATTCTTAAAAGTAGACAAAGTGTCTGCCTCACGGACTAAAGCTGGGAGCTGGTTCCACAGGAGAGGAGCCTGATAACTAAAAGATCTGCCTCCCATCCTAAGTTTAGATATTCTTGGAACCACCAGTAGACCTGCAGTCTGAGAGCGAAGTGCTCGGTTAGGAACATATGGAACAATCAGATTACTGATGTATGATGGACCTTGATTATTAAGAGCTTTATATGTGAGAAGAAGGATCTTAAAATCTATTCTGAATTTAACAGGTAGCCAATGTAGGGAAGCTAAGACAGGAGAGATATGATCTCTCTTTTTAATTCTCATCAGAACTCTAGCTGCAGCATTTTGGACAAGCTGAAGACTTTTAACTACATTCTGTGGACTTCCTGAGAGTAATGGATTACAGTAATCCAGTCTTGATGTAATAAATGCATGAACTAGTTTTTCAGCATCACTCCTGGAAAGTATGCTTCTAATCTTAGCAATATTCCGAAGGTGGAAAAAGGAAATCCGACAAACTTGTGAAACCTGGGATTTGAATGACATGTCCTGGTCAAAGATAACACCAAGGTTCCTTGCTTTGTTCTCGGAGATTAATGTAATGCCATTAAGGTCAGGCGATTGGCTAAGCAATTTCCTTTTCTGGATTTCTGGTCCAAAGATGAGAACTTCCGTCTTGTCTTGATTTAAAAGCAAGAAGTTAAGAGTCATCCAATTTTTTATGTCCTCAAGACAAGCCTGTAATCTACCCAACCGATTAGGTTCATCAGGGTTAATGGATAAATATAATTGAGTATCGTCAGCATAACAGTGGAAGTTTATCCCATGCTGTCTGATGATTTTACCAATTGGGAGCATATATATAGTAAAAAGAATTGGCCCAAGCACTGAACCCTGTGGTACTCCGCAAGTAACCCTGGAGTATGAAGAAGATTTGTCATGTACATTTACAAAATGAAATCTGTCAGACAGGTAGGATTTAAACCAGCCTAATGCTGTTCCTTTGATCCCTACAACATGTTCAAGTCTTTCTAAAAGAACATTGTGATCAACTGTATCAAAAGCAGCACTGAGATCTAACAAGACTAGAACAGACACAAGATTCTTATCTGAGGCCATGAGAATATCATTTGTAACTCTCACTAATGCAGTTTCAGTGCTGTGATACTCTCTAAAACCAGACTGAAATTCCTCAAACAGAGCATTAGTGTTTAAATGCTGACATACTTGGATGGCCACTATTTTCTCCAGGACTTTGGATAAAAATGGAAGGTTAGATATTGGTCTGTAATTCATTGGGTCATCTGGATCCAGAGAAGGCTTCTTAAGTGAAGGTTTGATTACAGCAACCTTAAAATCTTGTGGTACATACCCATTTACTAAGGATAGATTGATTATATCTAGAATGGGGGCAGTAACCAAAGGAAATGCATCTTTAAATAATTTGGTTGGGATTGGATCCAAAATGCAAGTTGAAGGTTTAGATGAAGCTAATATTTTTGATAACTCTGAAAGCTCAACTGGATCAAAATGGTTCAAGCACAGATGAGGTTCTAGAGTCACCTCTGAAGCTGCCTCACTTACTGAGGAAGAAGAAATCGCATTAGGGAGGATGCTAAAGATTTTGTTTCTAATAGAATTAATTTTACTTGTAAAAAATCCCATGAAGTCATTGCTGCTGAGGGCTAAGGGAATAGATGGCTCAGAGCTGTGATTCTGTGTAAGTTTAGCAACTGTACTGAAAAGAAATTTAGGATTATGCTTATTCTCCTCAATTAATGCTGAAAAATAAGCAGTTCTAGTTTGTTGAAGCTTATTTTTATAAAGCACAAGACTATTTTTCCAGGACAAGTAGGCCTCCTCATGGTGCGTAGAGCGCCATGTTCTCTCCAATTTCCTAGAGTTTTGTTTTAAGGCTCGTAGATGAGAATTAAACCAGGGAGCCAAATTCCTGTCCCTAATTACCTTCAATTTTAAAGGGGCAACATCATCTAATGCCACACGTAAAGAGGAAGTCACATGATGAACTAAGGCATCAATTTGTGAGGGGCTAGAACTGAAAATATTGCCCTCTGCTACATGCCTCTGAGATGCTGAGGACAGTAAAGATGGAACAGTTGATTTAAAAGACGCAACAGCGTTGTCAGATAGAGACCGACTATAATGAAATTTACTTTCATGTCTCGAGAACTCAGTTATAAAAAACTCAAAGGTTATCAGAAAGTGGTCTGAGAGGACTGGATTATGTGGAAAGATTGTTATTTCCTCACACTCAATGCCATAAGTCAGAACAAGGTCCAATGTATGATGGCAGGAGTGGGTGGAGCTATGTATTCTTTGAGTAAAACCAATTGAGTCTAAGATATTACTAAAGGCTACGTTGAGGCCATCATTTTTAATGTCCACATGAATGTTGAAATCCCCCACTACAATGACCTTATCAGTATTTAGCACCAAATCAGATAAAAAATCAGAGATCTTATCCAAAAACTCAGAGTAAGGGCCTGGTGGACGATATAAAACTACAAACAAGAGTGGTTTTACAGTTTTGCTATCTGGATTAGGAAAACTAAGAATAAGATGTTCAAACGAACTGTAACTATTAATCTGTAAGGGACTGATTAATAAGTCAGAATGAAAAATGGTTGCCACTCCTCCTCCTCGCCCTGTACTTCGAGCAATGTGATGATTTAAATAATTTGAAGGAGTCGACTCGTTTAAGCTAACATAGTCCTCTTGCTGCAGCCAGGATTCTGTGAGAGAGAGCAAAGAGATCTGATTATCACAAATCAAGTAATTAGCTAACAAAGTCTTAGAAAAAATGGATCTAATGTTCAACAACCCACATTTAATTTTTCTAGTTTTCTGCTCAGTTGAATTTGTTCTAATATTTATGAGATTTCCATGATTTGCTTTATTAAGCCTGATATTTAATCTGTGTGATTTTGGCCGTGGGCAGGACACTGTCTCTATGGGGTAGTGGGTGGGTAACAGTACAGAAGCTGCAGACGGGTGGGTTAAACTACGACTCTGCTTCCTGGTCTGGACCCTGGGTTGTCATGGAGGACTAATAAAACTGGCCATATTCCTAGAAAGAAGAGCTGCACCATCCAAAGAGGAATGGATGCCGTCTCTCCGCATCAGACCAGGTTTTCCCCAAAAAGTTTTCCAATTATCAATGTAGCCCACGTTGTTTTCAGGACACCACCTAGACAGCCAGCGGTTGAAGGACAGCATGCGGCTAAACATGTCGTCACTGGTCCGATCAGGCAGGGGGCCAGAGAAAATTACGGAGTCCGACATTGTTTTGGCAAACTTACACACCGAAGCAACATTAATGTTAGTGACCTCCGATTGGCGTAACCGGGTGTCGTTACCGCCAGCGTGAATAACAATCTTACTGTATTTACGCTTATCCTTAGCCAGCAGTTTCAGATAAGATTTAATGTCGCCCGCTCTGGCCCCAGGTAAACATTTAACTATGGTTGCTGGAGTCTCTAATGCCACGTTTCTGACTATGGAGCTGCCAATGATCAGAGTCGGCTTGTCAGTGGGTGCGTCACTGAGCGGGGAAAATCTGTTAGAAACGTGGACGGGTTGGTGGTGGCCCACGGGCTGGGTTCATGCTTCCTGCGTACCGTCACCCAGCCGGCCTGAGGTCCCGGCTGCTCGGGATCCACTGGAGGGTCGCTACGGGGTTGTTCTGAGCTAGTTAGCCCCGCGCTAGCTAAGTAACTATGGCTGTTTACAGGTTTTTCAACAGCGCGGAGCCGGGACTCCAATTCCGACACCCTCGCCTCCAAAGCTACAAAAATGCTACATTTATTACACGTACCATTATCACTAAAGGAGGCAGAGGAGTAACTAAACATCTGACACAGAGAGCAAGAGATAGGAGACGGAGAAGCAGAGACAGAAGTAGCCATAGCCGTGCTGAGGCTAAGCTAACTGGACAAGCAGCAAACTGTTCAGTACCAAATAAACTGCGTGCGGACTCAAATGGTTCCCTAAAAGCTAGGTGGAACAACAGAAAATGTGCGTTTTAGCGTGCTTTTGTGCTACAATAACTCAGAGATATCCAAGTACAGAGAAATTAAATCAGCTTTAACGAGCCCCAAACACCAAACAGCTACACGGAGTGCAACACTGAAAACAGGAAACAGGAAACGCCTTACCGCCAGGTGCAGCCAATCAGCAATCAGCCACCCACCCATACACTGGCTAATCTGATAATGTGATACTCTGTCGTTAAATTGGTAACGACGATACAGTTCTTATCAGTTTGCTGAGAATAGTCCGTGTGCAATAGCGTCCACAGTTACCATGGCAACCACTTTTGTTCTTGTTCAAATTTAATCGTATCATTGCCATCACTGGTATTATCAAGTGTGCCGTTCATAAACAAAAACGAAACAATTAAGATTTCAGCTAACCATACTAGTATTAGCTTACGATAGTATAGCATTACTGCTAACTTTGTTACCCACGAGTGTTCTTACATTTACACTGAATGAACGGCATGCTTACTCACCTTGTCTCTCTTCATTCGTGTAATATCATCCTTTGGGACCTCTCTACAAATTAAGAACTGCTCCAAATCATCCTCCATGCTTGCAACTGAGCGGCCCCATAGTAGATGATGCTGCGTGACTGTTTTTCTTCAGGTTCACTGTCACGGGGAACCTTTGCGAGCTCTCGCAAAAAAGTATTGCGAGATCTCGCAATACGTTTTTTCCCCTCCCATGTCCCTTTAGGGGCTCCATAAGACGTTACTTGCTCTTTAAGCACTTTGTGTTGCATCCTATGCATGAAAAGTGCTGTACAAATAAAGTTTGAGTTGATTTGATTTGTCATTCATGAGTCCGACCGCAGAGCGGAAGAAACTGTTTTTGTGGCGACAGGTTCCGGTCCAAATGTCTCAGAACCTCCTGCCAGATGGGAGCAAGTTGAAGAGACTGTGTCCAGGGTGAGACGGGTCTGCTGTTATTCGATCTGCACGCCTTAATGACCTGGAGGTGTGCAGGTCCTGTATGGAGGGGAGATGGCAGAGCGTACAACACGCTGCAGCTTCTTCTTGTCCCTGATGGTAGCTCCAGCATACCACACGGTGATGGAAGAGGTGAGGATGGACTCGATGACTGCGGTGTAGAACGGCCTCATCGACTGTACTGACAGGGTTAGGTAGTGGTGCCCAGGAAGCGACATGAGTCCACCATCGTGATGGGAGTGTCAGACAGGGTTATGGGGTGTGTGGGGCTGTCTTCTGGGTAGCACCAGGTTGTTGTGGCTGAACCAGGACACCAGCCGTTCCACCTCCTTCTGTAGGCAGACTCATCCCCGATGACGGTGGGGTTGTCCGCAAACGTGACAAGCTTGACAGACTCGTGGTTGGAGTGCAGCCGTTGGTGTACAGGAAGAAGAGCAGAGAGGAGAGAACACAGCCCTGAGGAGAACTGGTGCTGATGGTCTGCAGGTCAGAGACATTCTTCCCCAGCCTCATTTTCTGCTTCCTGTCCGTCAGAATTGGGTCAGGCACGTTCATATGGGACAGTTTGACTTGGAGGAGGTCTGGGAGGATTGTGTTGACCAACCAAACCTGAAACCACTGACTAAACGACTAAACTAAACATTAAAGATGTGAGAATTACAATAATAATCATTGGAGTTAAACAGATGCTTTGTGTGTTGTATGGACTCTCATGTGAACGTCTAAATGGTCCTTTCGGATAAATCTTTGTCCACAGAGCTCACAAGCAAAAGGCTTCTGTCCTGTATGGACTCTCATGTGTCTGTCTAAATGTTCTGCTCGGACAAATCTTTGTCCACAGAGCTCACAAGCAAAAGACTTCTGTTCTGTGTGGACTCTCATGTGACTGTTTAAACTTGACTTTACACTAAATCTCTGTCCACAGAGCTCACAGGCAAAGGCTTCTGTCCTGTATGGACTTTCATGTGACTGTGTAAAGTTCCCTTTTGTGTGAATCTCTTCCCACAGAGCTCACAAACAAAAGGTTTCTGTCCTGTGTGGGTTCTCATGTGAACGTCTAAATTTCCCTTTTGTGTGAATCTTAGTCCACAGACCTCACAAACAAAAGGCTTCTGTCCTGTATGGACACTCATGTGTCTGTCTAAATGTTCCATTCGAACAAATCTTTGTCCACAGAGCTCACAAGCACATATATCCTGTCCTGTGTGGACTTTTTTGTGTCTGTCATAATTTCTCTTATGTTTATATTTTTGCCCACAGTGCTCACAAGCAAAAGACTTCTGTTCTGTGTGGACTCTCATGTGAGTGTTTAAACCTGCCTTATGAGTAAATCCTTGTCCACAGAGCTCACAAGCAAAAGGCTTCTGTCTTGTGTGGACTCCCATGTGTCTCTTCGAGCTTCCCTTTTGGGAAAATCTTTTCCCACAGAGCTCACAGGCAAAAGGCTTCTGTCCTGTGTGGATACTCTTGTGTCTTGTTAAAGTTGACTTCACACTAAATCGTTTCCCACAGAGCTTACAAGCAAAAGGCTTTAGCTGACAGTCAGAATTGTTGCCATCCTGGTCATCATCTTCATCTTGGCTGACTTCAGTCTCTGAAGAGTTGGAATCATCTTTATAAAGTTTTGGATCTAGATTCCTGGTACGTTTTGCTCCTCCACGGTCCTCTCTACCACTTTCTGCTTTCATCTGGTCAGTGGTGCTGCTGGTTGGAAGATCTCCATCTTTAGGTTGGTTCTGATCAAACTGTGACAACAGAACTTCTCTTCCTTCTTCCTTAAACTGATGAGAAACTGCAGAGAATGAAATGTTGGTGGCATCAGTTTTAATCTCATCAAGCTGCTCCTCCTCTTCCTGCTTCATGTCGAGGGGCTCCATGTCCTTCTGGTTCAAAAGAGGCCTCAGTTCTTCAGGAGCTGGCTGCTTCATTAATCAGCACCATTTGCTGAACATCTACAAACACAAAAAATAAAAGTTGCATGATGAGATATTTTACACTGTTCAAGCAAGAACAGTTAGAAATAAGTGAAAACAACCCAATGAGATTGACATTAAAAGAACACACAAGTCCACTGTACTAGGAAGGCAGGAGATGTGGTTCAAAAAGTTATTTTACCGTTTTTAAAAATAATTATTCAAAAGAAGACCTAAATGAAAGAATTAAATAATTACTAAAACTAATTAAAATGACAAAAAAAAAACAACTAATAACTACTAAAACCCAGGCTGAGGCTTACCAGTGGATGACTGGGAGGTTGAATCTCAATAAAGAAAAAATTACTAAATCAAAAGGTACCCCAAGTACTCGTGACCATGCATTCAGGAGTGAAATAAAAATTGGTAAATATAATTATAAGGGTCATGCCCAAAATTAAAATATTCATAAAAAAATAGTGAAATAGTGCTACTTCAATCAATCAATCAATCAAAGCTTTATTTATATAGCGCCTTCCGCAACCCTGTCAGGAAGCCCAAAGCGCTGAACATGGTACAGTTGTAAGTAATTATATAGAATAAATCAACAATTAAAGAAATTCAAATTACAAAATACAAATTACAAAATACAAAATGGAAATTACAAGATAGAAGAAACATTCCGGTAAAATACAAATGTGTGAAAGGTACAAATGGAATGTTATAAATGGTTTATATTTACTGTATATCTAAAAAACTTTCTAACAAAATTATTTACCGTTTTATCCAACTGTACCAAAATACTGGCATAAAGTAAAAAAAATTGTTACAAATCTATGCTTTTGTACAAAAATCTCAAAATATTCCCAGATTACCTCTGTCATGCAAGACTTCTGCTTATATTTTTAAAGGGATCATAATTGTTAAACCTATCTTACGATAAAATAATATTTGCATTAGTGGCTGTCATTAAAAACTAAGTCCTAATATTAAAGACAAGGGGGTGCTCAAATCAAGACTAAATTTTTTTAAGTCATATTTCCAAAAAATAAATAAAATATAAAAATTCTGCCCACATTGTCTGGTCAGCTGCTCTTCCCCTCTTGTCAGGCAAAGTTTTGCTTTGATTGTGTTTGACGGCTGGGAGGAGTTAATGAAAGTGCGTTGGACTTATTTTGCAATCTTCCAATTTTCATAAGTTTAAAATTTCTTTCAAAATACTCATCTAAATTTGACTGACTCAATGAACATACAGGATGAGATCATTTGTTTTTTTTTTTACTGAAGAAATTGGGAGAAAATTGCCCAAAACTATTTTGGGGTACAACAGCGCCACCTATTCGACCATTTCAAAAAAAATTTCTGTGATTGTAGATGGCACTATTACGGATATGAACTGTAACTTTCTGTACAGAATATATATTTTTCATTAGTAAAAGGGCGAAAATTTTTAAAACCTATAAGCCACGCCCAATTTTTAACCATTTTCAAAATATAGCCTAAGGGTCCGATGATTAACATCTGTGTCAAGTTCTGTTGAAATCCATCAAGCCTTTTCGCTGTAACAAACTTTTTGACTCTTTAGCACCCCCTACTGGTGAATCAAAACAAACTTGAGTAGATGTTTTTTTTACAGATCATACTTTGTAAGAGTCTAAAGTCTCATCTAAATCTTTTTTTTTATTTTTTTTTTTTATTTTTTTTTTACCATGTCCTGTCTGGCTGTGAAGCAAGCAGAATTGATGTCTGAATGCTGGTGACAAGCCTTACAGATTTACTCTCAGGTGGAGCATCAAAGCGTTTGCTTTTAATGTCACGCCTGATACTTAAAACTTTATTGTTATTGTTGTTGAATGCTTTGTAATTCCGACCAGACACGGAGACAGAGGTGAAAGAGAGAGGAAAAGAAAAGGTGGGGAGAGAAGGGGGGGGGGTTCCACAAAAATAAACAATGATGAACAAGAGTCTGCTTCTAGACCTGCAGAAAAAAAAACAAAAAAAAAAAACAAAGGGACACAACAACAATACAACAAGATCTACCTATCACTGCGTCAACTTGATAAAAAGAAAATATATATATATATATATAAAATCAACATTGCTTAACTGAAGAATCACGATAATAAATCACAACGCATTAAGTGCCCACCATAGTCTTAAGACCTGTGTTGAACGTGCTCAAGCCCATACTTTTGAGAGCACCATGTGAGCACCTGTGTGTGTACACGTGCTTGTTTATGTAAGGTTTCTCTATAGGAGCGTCCAACAGAGCGTGTGAGGGACCACAGATCCGCCCCCAAAGATGCGCAGGAGACGGGGGGAGCTCCAAGTCCCAGAGATCCAGGCGCTGCCCCAGAATGCAGGAACCCCAAGGAGACTGCAACCAGAAAGGCCCCCGCCCCCCTCGAGAGGCACAGAGGATCGCCCCGGGGGGCCACAACCAGCAGCCGGCAGAGTCCCCGGAGATATCAGCGGCAAGCCCACAGGCCCGCCCGCAGCATCATTGAATGATTCGATTCATTAAATTCCTTGATTCATTTTTTACTGATTCGAAGCTTCAATAAATGTGCGCTCCACAGTCTTAACACATTTACTGGCCCACTATGTGGTGATCTAGGTGCTGTGGAGGAAAATGGATAAACCTGCAAAGACAGAAACCATTGTAAAAGGCAGACACGGTCCAAAGTTTGGGATCAAGAGTTAAACTATGAGCACAATTGCTTTTGTTAGCCCCAAGACTCTCTGCCTGTGTGTTGGGGTTTACCCCGGGGATGAGAGAGTACCTTCCCTGCGCTTTCGGGTCGGGGAACGGGTCCTGACTGTTGTTTGTGCTTATGCGCCAAATATCAGTTCAGATTACCCACCCTTTTTGGAGTCCCTGGGACGAGTGCTAGATAGTGTTCCACCAGGGGACTCCATTGTCCTGCTGGGGGACTTCAATGCTCACGTGAGCAATGACAGCATGACCTGGAGGGGTGTGATTGGGAGGAACGGCCCGCCTGATCTGAACTCGAGTGGTGTTTCGTTATTGGACGTCTGTGCAAGCCGCAGTTTGGCCATAACGAACACCATGTTCGAACATAAGGATGCCCATCGGTACACTTGGCATCAGGGCAGCCTAGGTCGCAGGTCAATGATAGACTTTGTAGTTGTATCAACTGACCTGCGGCCGTATGTTTTGGACATCCGAGTGAAGAGAGGAGCGGAGCTGTCAACTGATTACCACCTAGTGGTGAGTTGGATCAGATGGCAGGGGAAGATGCCGCATAGACCTGGCAGACCCAAACACATAGTGAGGGTCTGCTGGGAACACTTGGCAGAAGAACCTGTCAAGACGGTCTTCAACTCCCACCTCCGGCAGAGCTTTGACTGCGTCCCGAGAGCAGTGGGGAACATTGACTCCGAGTGGGCCCTGTTGCTAGCTGTGGTTGCAAGGTGGCCGGTGCCAGTCGTGGTGGCAACGACCGTACCCGCTGGTGGACACCAGAGGTTCGGGGAGCCGTCAGGCTGCAGAAGGAGGCCTACAGGGCGTGGCTGGTCTGTGGGTCTCTGGAGGCAGCAGACGGGCACCGAATAGCCAAGCGGGGTGCAGCAGTGGCAGTTGCAGAGGCAAAATCTCGGGCGTGGGAGGAGTTTGGTGAGGCCATGGAGAAAGACTATCAATCTGCGCCAAAGAGGTTCTGGCAAACTGTCCGGCGTCTCAGGAGAGGGAGGCAGCAACTCGCTCACACTGTTTACAGTGGGGATGCGGAGCTGCTGACGTCAACTGGGGCTATAATCGAGCGGTGGAAGGAATACTTTGAGGAGCTCCTCAATCCCACCGACGCACATTCCGAGGAGGAACCAGGGCTGGGAGACCTGGGGATGGACTGTCCAATCTCTGGGGCAGAAGTTGCTGAGGTAGTCAAACAACAACACAGCGGCGGAGCCCCGGGGGTGGATGAGATTCGTCCCGGGTATTTCAAGGCTATGGATGTTGTAGGGCTATTGAGGTTGACACATTTCTGCCACATTGCGTGGTCATCGGGGGCAGTTCCTGTGGAGTGGCAGACAGGGGTGGTGGTCCCCATCTTTAAGAAGGGTGACCTGAGGGTGTGTTCCAACTATAGAGGGATCACACTCCTCAGCCTCCCTGGAAAGGTCTACTCCAAGGTACTGGAGAGGAGGGTCCGATCGATAGTTGAATCTCAGATTGAGGAGGAGCAATGTGGTTTTCGTCCTGGCCGTGGAACTGTGGACCAGCTATAAACCCTTGAAAGGGTAATGGAGGGGGCATGGGAGTATGCCCAACCAAGCCACATGTGTTTTGTGGATTTGGAGAAGGCTTAGGACCGTGTCCCCAGGGGCACCCTGTGGGGGACGCTCCAGGAGTATGGGGTGGGTGGCCTTTTGCTAAGACCCATTCAGTCCTTTTACCAGAGGAGCCTGAGTTTGGTTCGCATAGCCGGTAATAAGTCGGACCTGTTCCCGGTGAGGGTTGAACTCCGCCAGGGCTGCCCTTTGTCACCGGTTCTGTTCATTACCTTTATGGACAGAATTTCTAGGTGCAGCCGTGGTGTGGAGTGTGTCGAGTTTGGTGGCAGGAGAATCTCGTCTCTGCTTTTTGCGGATGATATGGTCCTCCTAGCTTCATCCAGCTCTGACCTTCAGCTCTTACTGGGCAGGTTTGTGGCCGAGTTTAAAGCGGCTGGGATGAGGATCAGCACCTCCAAATCTGAGACCAAGGTTCTCGACCGGAAAAGGGTGGCTTGCCAACTCCCGGTCGGGAGAGAGGTCCTACCTCAAGTGGAGAAGTTCAAGTATCTCAGGGTCTTGTTTACGAATGAGGGTAGGAGGGATCGGGAGATCGACAGGCGGATTGGTTCAGCATCTGCAGTGATGCGAGCGCTGAGCCGATCTGTCGTGGTAAAGAGGGAGCTGAGCCAGAAAGCCAGGCTCTCAATTTACCGGTTGATTTACGTCCCAATCCTCACCTATGGTCATGAGCTTTGGGTAATGACCGAAAGAACGAGATTGCGGATACAAGCGGCCGAAAAGAGTTTCCTCCGTAGGGTGGCTGGGCTCAGCCTTAGAGATAGGGTGAGGAGCTCGGACATTCGGGAGGGACTCGGAGTAGAACTGCTGCACCTCAGTTGAGGTGGTTTGGGCATCTGGTCAGGATGCCTCCTGGACGCCTCCCTGGGGAGGTGTTTCGGGCATGTCCTGCCGGCAGGAGGCCCTCGGGTCGACCCAGGACACGTTGGAGAGGTTACATCTTCAATCTGGTCCGGGAACGCCTTGGGGTCCTGCCAGAGGTGGCTGGGGAGAGGACGGTCTGAAGCTCCCTAGTTGGGATCATGCCCCCGCGACCTGAATCCGGATAAGCGGAGGAAGACGATGACGCACAATTGCTAATGTTAAGCTAGCAGGTAGCTTTCTCACAAGCAAGTGTGGTTCAGAAAAACGTGACTCGGCTTAACTCCACAAGCAGAAGAAAAATCCCCGCCATCCCATTAATGTGTAGATCTCAGCAGCGGTGTGGGGCAGAGCCGCTGCAGCTACCGTCTGGTTGTTGCTACGAGTCTGCTCCATGTCCCACAGAATGGCAAGCCATTGTAGCATATAATTTACTAACACTTTTAGATTTCAATACAATTTAGACTAGATTATGTTGCCAAACTGTACATGATAAAATAGATATAACACAAGTACAATGTTATGACTAGAAATTAACTGTTAGCATTTCTAGTAGCTTACCACTGAACACGTTAATGAAATAATTAAATTCTACTGATTATATGTGAATATAGTGAGCCAGGATCCTCTGGAGGTTTCTTCCTGTTAAAAGGGAGTTTTCCTCTCCATTGTCGCTGCATGCTTGCTTAGTATGAGGATTGCTGTAAAGACTCTGACACTAGTCAGTGACTTGATGCAACCTGCTGGGTTCCTGATATAGGACACTTGTTACTGACTGGCTTAATGAACTGACCTGTATTGGAATGTTTACTGTGTGAAGTGCCTTGAGATGACTCTGGTCCTGATTTGTGCTACATAAATAAACTTGAATTGAATATATTTAGATACGTTATTTTGACTGGGATGAGGTCAATACAAACCTAAAATGTGAATTAAATGAAAGTCAAATGTTGTTCCATAAATATTTATTAACTATAAATATCAGCTGGGAAAGAGGGAACTAGACAACACCAATTTAATATATATTGCTCAAATATATCATATCATATACCGCTCAACCACTTTAGGCCTATCGTTCCAGTCGGTGGATGGAGGCTCTGGACCCGGCTGACTCAACCACTACCCATGGAGCTCCACGAGGACCTCATTTCTACCTTAGGTGTTAACAACAACAACAGCACCACCCAGATGACCAGTCGGTCTAGAGTTTCTCTAGTCGGTGACCGCCCTACTGTCTGTCGTCTCTGCACCTGACTTCCTTTACCCTGTGGTGGGAACACCACCTACAGAAGGGGGGGGGTTGATGACATCACTGATGCTACACCACTACAGTCGGCACTCGAGACCTTACGCCCTGCAGTTAGGGCTGCTCGATTATGGCAAAAATAATAATCACGATTATGGTGACTGAAATTGAGATCACGATTATTTAGGACGATTTTTCAATTTATGTTGATTTTATTTGTTTTTATTCAGTCATAAAATTGCTCAGGGCACAATCAGGACAAAAATAAACAAGAAACAAGATAATCACTAAAATAACTCCTGATTCCCAGTATAAAAAGACCAATATACTTATAGCTCATAGTTTATGACCCAAGGGCTATAGACCTTGGTTTAACTCATTTAAGTCTAACCAGTACAGACCCAAATACCAATATCTTGCAAATACTGACAGCAAGAATTATACAGTGGCATTCATAACAAATAAATGCAAATAAATTGATGTTCACAAAATGTTGCATAACATTTACTGAGTCGTGTCAAGTTGCTGTAGGAGCGTGCACTAGCACCGTGTCCTCAGATAGGTTAGTTATTAGTTATCAGCGTGAGGAACTTATTTCTACCTTATTCATAAACTATTTATTTACAAGTCCATCAGTTAATGTAATAATTGTCCCAACCACAGCTGCACCCCCCACCCCGGTCTCACAGCAATCCGGGACAAGCTGCATGTGTGTTTAGCACGACGCACGCGCACATTTAGCCATTTTTAGTGGCTCATGAGTCCGCAGGTGTGGTGTGTGTGTCACTCACTCTGGTTAGTCCAACAAGGAGCCGGCTCTGAGAGCTGTCTTTAGCGACCGACACATCACTTCATCATTCCCTTTCCTATAATGTCCTGAAGAACGGTCCGGAGCGCAGGCGGAGTGTTTAGCTAGCCTGCAGGAAACGTCAACGACGGTTATCCAGAAAGTAGCTAAGGGTTACCAGAGATGTTTCTGAGGTGTTCGCTAGGTACTTTTAAGTTAAAAAGTCAAGAAGGGGGTCTGAAAAGCTGCTAGAAATAGCGTCAAAGTCACCAAGTTGGCAACACTGTGGGAGGAGCGCTTCATTTGCAACTCAGGGCAGCGCAAGCGGGAGGAGCAAATAATCGGCTTGTTTTGTTTTTTATAATCGTTCAAAACTCAAATCGTAATCGTGATTAAAATTAGATTAATTGGGCAGCCCTACCTGCAGTAGGTGTCTCACCTACCAAAGGGGGGGGGGGGGTTGACGGTCGCCCTGTACCACTAATGGCTGACTCTGATCCTTCTGGCTGCACCTGCTCTTCAACCGAGGGTCCTCTAGAGCGCATCCCTGCACCGAGCCCTCAACAGGTCACTCCTGCACCAGTCTACAGTCTACATCATCAAAAATTTCAGGTTTTTGATGTATTAAAGTATCTTATGCTGGTCGCATGCATCTTCGGGATGTCCAATGCGGCTACACCTCCTCCTCAGCCTTCTCTTCTGCGACTGTGTGAACCTGGTTCCTCTTCAGGTATCACGCTCAGGGAGAGCCCAGGTCTGTTAATGACCAACTACCGTCTATTCACACAAAATGTTTTCTTAAAGTTCGACCCTGACATAGCATGCACTAGGAAACTAATAAGTCCCTTTAACACACTTTCTGACACAAGTACTAACTTTACTCACACGAGTGTGGGGCACTCTAACGCCGACATCTCTTACATGCTACTACAGGTACAGAACTTCACAGTTTCCATTTCTATAATCTCTGGTACCCATGGCAGGGAGAAGCGTTTTCTCTCAGAGTTCCTCTTATTTGATAATACATTTGGGTCGCTCTTTAACTTGGGCTTCTCATCAGTCAACATCAACAGGTACGCCACTGTCAAACGTCACGTCACCAAGCTCAAAAGGGAAGTCCCTTCCCCCCCCCCCCCCCCGACAGCATGTCTTACAGACCACCATGGTACACACTGGTGAGGTCTCTCTAGATTACTTGGATCCAGATAGACACAGGTCTGTTGTAGAGTTCTCTCCTTTCTACAATAACATCTCCTTTAAACCTGTGACTTACTCCTAACCGCTTTTCCACCTTGCTCCTGTCTGCGATCCTCTTTAGTAGTGTCCCTGCTAGGGATGGGTACCGAATTCGGTACTTTTTAAGGTACCGACCGAATTCCATAGTACCGACTGAGCACCGATTCACGTCATTTCAAACGGTGCCTTGTTTCGGTACCCGTCCTTCACAACGAGAACTTGCCAAGACAGCTGCGCATGCGCGTTATGTCGTCGGTCCCTGTCCCAGCGACAACGATCTAAGTGAGACATCCTCATCTTAATCTGCTCCTGTAGGTAAATAAAATGTTTAAGATAACATTAGCTTGATATGTTAGCTTCCGTTTCGCTAATGGTGCATTCGCTTTCTCCTCGGAACTCCGAATTTCCGACTAGAAGATCATGAACGTGCTCTAAAGTTTGGCTTCACTTTACTAAATGCGACGGGTGACAACGATCTAAGTGTGAGGCATCATCGTTTTAGTCTGCTCCAGCAGTTAAACTGTTAAAGATAACGTTAGCTTGATATGTTAGCTTCCATTGCCACCGTTGTTATCAGCTAATGGTGTGTTTGCTTTCTCCTCGGAAATTCTAACTTCCCAGTAGGAAAATTCAAATGAAAAAAGACGGCAAAAGGAATGAAGATACACAGTAAATTTAGTTCACAGTAAAGATGTTTGCGTCAGTTTAATTATCAGCTTATAAAACTACAAGGACGATGTTAAAATACAAACAGTTGTATGTTATTTATCGTGATATTTATCAAATATTGTTATCTATTGAGAAAAAAATATATTTAATTATAAAAGAGAATTAAAATAATAAACACTCAAAAGTATCGAAAATTGGTACCGTTAAGTACCGGTATCGATTCGTACGTACCAGGAATTAGTGCCGGATCGATTCAAATGTCAAAGGTACCCACTCCCTGCTACCGTCTCCTATGATCGCCAGACTCTTTTGTCCTTCCGTTCATTCACTATCGCCCAAGACGCAATGAGGACGTACCATCGTGTTTGTTTACATGAGCGACGCACTGGCCCGGAGCCAAAAGACGATCACGAGCTACGCACCTCCAGCTATGTTTGTCCGGTCCCGGGAAAACGTCGGAGGAAAAGAGGTAAACGAGCAGGAATCCAGGTGAGAATAAGACTTCTCTTAAAGCGTGGTTTATCTAGTAAACATCGGCGCGATCTTCTAGCTTCTTGTCCTTTGTTTGGTGACCTGAGCGCCACTTCCGCATTCCCGCCAGGACGCGTTGGGACGCGGATCGTGGTTTTTATAAACATCGTGGATCCTCCACTGATCTCCCTCTTTCCTATTCTCTCTCTCTTTCTTAACATTTTTTAATCACAATTGTCTATTTTTGCACATTTTAAATATATTTTTAACCATTTCCTAAATTCTTTTTTATATTTTTACATTTTTTGTTTCTGTGAAGCGCCTCGTGATTTTTATCTTGAGAGGCGCTATAGAAATGATATTTTCTTCCTCTTCTTCTGTCATTCTCCTCACTACATGCTCCGACTGCTGTTCATCACTGGGGCTGGTGTACTACTCTGTCACTTCTCCACACAGTTGTCCACCTTAAGGGACTCACTACGCCTTTTGGGGAACCGTATGGAAATAACTCTCGACGCCCAAAGATCCAAATTGTACACCATCGCCTACCGAGCTGCCTCCAATTACATCTCCATCTCTAGTCGTATCTCCAGCTGTGTTTAAGGGGGATGATTTTTATCTCCTCTCCCTCTGTTCTCTGTTTCAAGTCACACAAGTCCTGTTGAGTGTGTGTGTGTGGATATAATCCGTCTAAACATAGCGTACAGACTTTGATGACTCTGATGTCATGCTGTGAGTTTCTATAGTTCTATGACTATGTTCATAACGGTTAAAAGAGAGTGAAATCTGCCAACTGTTAAGTTTAATCCAAATTCCATTTTCTTTTATTTCTCAATTCTGAGATATTTCAGAATAAAAAATAAATGAATTTTTTAAACACATTTTACGACTGTTTAAAGTTCATTTTATACTTTACTTTTACATTACTAATAGGGCTGTCGCGGTTGAGGAATTCCCCCTGCGGTGAGTCAGGGCGGCTCAATATTGCGATATTATTGCACCCCGTTTTTATTTATGTACTTAGCAAATTCGTTTGTTAATTACTAAACTCATGGCAATATTCCCTTTGAAACATTGTGCTTACACATTTAAAAACGTTAGAAAAAAATTCACGGCCGTTTTTAACACTTTATCAAATGCAGATCGAAGTAACGGCATTCTCTGACTGAACTTAAAAACAACATTCAGGAGGTTTAACTTTGAAATGCAAATTTGGCTGCAACATCTAGCAGAAATAAAAAAGTGCCCGTTTTGTTTTGCTGTTTAAAATAAAGTATACAGAATGAGATGTCCCGGGCACGGGCACTGTCACTTTCACACACACAAATAACTGACTTATAACTCGGTCATGTCCTTGTTACGCGCAAGGAAAACCAGCATGCTAACCTTATGCGGTTTGAGAGAGGATCTGAGAGGGGTGCCAACATTTCCAGCGACACTAAAAACCCTCTCGGATGGTGCGCTCGTTGCACAAATACACATGTACTTTTGTGCAACTTTGGAGAGCAATGGAAATCTCCCATGGTTGTTGCGCCGCCAGGTCAGAGGGTTTTCATTAGGGTCAATGGGTTCCTCCTGCAGGTAGCGAGTGAGCTCCAGCTCAGCTCTAACTCTCTTGGGGACGGTTGATGACGTGCTTGTCCGTGGCTTCAGCAGGTCTCCAAGCGTTTTTTTCTTTGCCGCTGGTGGCAGCACTGCCTGCTCCAAGGCCTCTGGCTGGGCTGCAGCTGACATACCGGCACCGCTCCCTCCATCTTCCATGTGTACTATCTCCTCGATCAGCGTGGGCTTTACCTCACCATCATCATCAGAATTGTTGCCCCGATATCTTGGGTCCAGCAAGCAGGACCTTGCCAACGTTTTTTGTAGAGGTGCTGGTCTGTACTTCTCCTCGAGAACACCGCACATCTTCTGCTTGATGTCCGAGGTCAGAGTGGTGTCTTCGTCTGATGGTTTTAAAACCTCTTCAGTGAGGAGTTTCAGGACAGGTTTAATAGCTGAAACTGTGACATAGGAAGAGCCCGCCTTTCTCTCCTCTGATTGGCTAGAAAGGCTCTGCTACGATCGGTAGAGGTGTGAATCTTCACTTGTCTCCCGATTCGATTACGATTATTGGGTCAATGATTCAATTCGATTCGATATCCCGATGCATCACGATTATTTCATATTGATTTGTTTTCATCGATAAATAGAAGATGTCAGATAATTGCTTTTTATTTTTTTATCTAAAACGTAATCGACTCAACCTGCCATCCCTCAAAAGCTCTCCATTCACAACAGGTTAGGACAAACATTTTAAACATTTAAGAAGATTTAACAAAGTAAAACATCTGTTTCCTGGTTCAACGCCACGCCTCAGGCTGAGAAAAACACGCTTTGCAAAAACTCACAAAATCTGAAAAAGTACTGAAAACCTACAGGACACATAATGTAATATTAAAATACATAATGGGTTCATATATGAGTGTTTAATGTCTCTGAGCAGCTCTAGAGTCAGATGTTTATGCCGCAGGTGAAGGGTGTCAGAAATAACACCAAATGAAATGTTTGACTTAGTTTGTTATTTTATTTGAACCCAGTGGTTCGTTTCTGAAGTGTTGGAGAATGAATCAAGTTCTGTTTGATGCAGAAAATAATAAAACATAAAACAAATTATACACTCCAATAATATTTAAGATGTGTGCTTTATTCTTCCTGATAATAACACCAGCAGAAGGCTGTGGGCTGGATTAGGATTAAATTACCCAGCTGATGGATCTCCGTCACTAACCAGCTAACTACAAACCTTTCCACTAACCTGTCCTGTGGGACCCTCACCATTGTAAAGAAAAACTTGGTTGCTCAGCCATATTGTAAAACTGGCTGGTCATATTGTAAGGACAAACTGTCTTTACTCAGTTTTATTATTCAGAAGACTCACAGGTTGTTTTCATCGATAAACTGCCGATAATATCTGAGTGTCTGTGTTTCAGTTCAATGAGGAAACCAGTTTGACGATTAAAAGTTTTAATTCTTCAAATTAAACTAATGATTTTGAAATTGACAAACAGGAAATACAATCAACATTGGTAACTTTGTGGGACAATCTTTAACAGTTGATATGCTGTTCTTGCTCAAATAGACCTTCTGGTGAATTTATGAAGATTGAGAATGTTGTGAGTTGTGAGAGTGATATGATGTGAATATGGATGCGTGTGGGTGCAAAGTTTGGTGAGATGAGGTGAGATGGATGCGTGTGTGCATCTGATTTTGCTTCAGGAAGAAACAGGTGTCTGAGTGAAAAGTGATGGTTTGAATAAACTTAGGTTTTTAGTTGGAAAAGATGCATCCAAACGCTAAACACCGTGTTCTGTCTCACCGAATTCTTGTGGACCCTCTTTTGGATCCGGGCCGTGGAGGATGTTGTGGTTCATCCAGATGACACTCAACGGTTGACAGGGAAGACGTAGGTGTCGAACGGAACCGGTCCAGAGTTGCCCTCGGTACACGTTGATGGTAAAGCGTTTTGTTGACGCGCTTTCTTAAGTTAATTCACTCAGAAATCAAAAGACTCGGTAATGAGTCTGCGTTAGAAGTTGCGATTCAGCTATTCTGCCTGGCGTGGCAGAAACAGCGTGAAAGGGGGGAGAAACGAGCCAGCCGGCTCTGCCCCCCCTTTGGTTTTCAGGTCCACTCTCTTTCGTTGTCCAACACGAACTGAATCAAAAGACTGAAACTTACCAAAAACCTTTCTCTTCTCAAAGCAAACATGTGCGTCATCAAATGTGTCTGGAGTTTACTGTAAGCAGATGTGTGTGGGTGTGTGTGAATGTTTGTGTGCTTGAGTGTGAAGGTCAGTACCAAACATTCTCAACACTATTTAAGAATGGATTCATTAAATCCATTATAATTACCCCAAAGCAAAAGAACCATTCATTTGATTAAACACATTTATAATGAGCAAAATGATAATGGTTACTTTAACATTAAAATCAAGAAAAAGAAGTTTAAACTTTATGTTTTGACTTGGTCTGGGTACAACTCATGGAAACACATCTTCTGGTAGACAGCAGGTGGTTGATGTTATGGTTTCCTCCCAGACTCGCTGGCGTTCAGGTCTTAATCTGTGGGTGAAAGTTCTCAATGACCCAGCTTTGACCCAGCTGCGTCCAACACCACCATTGTGACAGAAAACCCATATTTCCTCACGTTACACCATGTGACCCTCATGTCCATGCTGTCTCTGGAGGAGCAGATAGGAGACAAGACCTCCTGTAACCTAAAATGAACCAAAGCTTCCTCCCAGTTTCTCTTTAAGCTGAATTTAACATCAGTTTATCTTCATGACACAAAATAATAAAGTGGAACAAGAACCTCTATTTCTCTCTCCTTTTAACTTCTCTGTGTCCCTAAATAAAAGAGACAGATGATCACGCTGCAGCCGCCGTCACTGACCCCGCCCCCTCCCCAAGACCGGATCTCCCAGCATCACAACACTCGGTCTGACTGAGCGTTTCGAGCAGAAATAATAAATTATGAAAATAATAACGCGTGTTTGGAGGAGCGTCCTCCGATCCTCTCTCTTGTGTGAGCAGACAGTGTCTCTCTCTCTCTCTCTCTCTCAGTCGCTGATCGAGCGCGCCGCACGACAACCCGCTCAATTAACATAGTTCACGGCCCAAATCCAACAGAACCATTCGGGCTGATTCGGTTCCGGTTTGGTCTTGGGTGACAACTCAAGCGCTCAGCCCTGCAGTACCACATTAAGGCGGAGGTAAATGTGGAGGACGCTCACTCTGACAGATTTGGATGCGGCGCTGGTGCCGCCGTTAAAAAAACAAAACTACATTCCACTATAATCGATGATGGCGTACTCTTCTACGATGCAGAATCGTTTATGTCCGCATCCCGATGCATCGATTATTTGATTATTTTCCTCAGCTCTAACGATTGGCTGTTTCATTCAGCAGCAAACTAGCTGTCCTGCTAAGAGCAGACTGTCCTCCTGCCCCTAGATATGTATGTAAACTAGAGCTGTAGCGACGCCTCGATGACGTCGACGGCTCGATTATAAAAATTTGTCGACGTCAGATCCGGTAGTCGACGCACCGCGCCCACTTGTTGCATCCCCAGGAGTTTGTAAATAGAGGAGGAATCTGCCTGTTTTTCCTCTAGTTCGCCCTCTTCTCCACCTTCACTAACATCTCCGCCAAATACCAAAGACCCGGAACAATGTCCGTCCGCTACTAGATTCCTTTCCTGTTTTGCCCGCCTTTGTCTCCCGGCAACAGACAACAATTTCCGGGGTCAAATGCGCTGCTCCGTCTCTATAGCAGATGTAGAACATCACCGGGAGCGTTTCTCCCTTCATAAAGGAGCTTCTTTCAGACATTAGGAGAGCTGTTTTGGTGGTAGCAGTCTCTCCTCCGTGCTGGTCTGTTTGCTGCTGGGTGTTTTTGGTTTATTTAAACTTGGTAACTTGAACTTAACGTTGGTAAAGCTACTGTTAGCATTTTCGCTAACAGCTTCTTGCGTTTGGATAAGCTGTTACGTTTTGGTTTAGAGTTCATCTTTTTTGTGGTGTAGATCTCCCTTTTATTACATTTAGAGTGTTGTGGGTTTTCGGTTTAGTGTAAAATATCACCTTGAGTTTGGTTTAACCGCCCAGTTCAGAGTTTGGACCTTTGGAGATTATTTTGGTCCAGAACCCAGTAATCTTTGCCCAGTGGGACATCCCTAGTTATTTGTACTTTTGTTTTAATTCCCCACAGGCAGAATTATTTTTATTATTCCCAACCTGTGGATGGAAAGATTTATGTTTTTTTTTGTAGTTGTAAATAAACCTGATCATCATTTTAACTTTTAAATCCCGTTATTGTCCCTTCCTTTTTGCACACGAGCCAAACTCCCCAGGAAGGGTCGTAACACCTCTCGCCTCACACACATAAGTGACCAAAACAAAGCAGTATGGAGACACTCCGTCTCCAACCACCTCTCAGGCAGCAGCCTGCACTCCCAAGTTCTACATGTCACCAGAACATAACCAACCAACACAATAAAAGCAGTGTTATACAAAATGGAAGGCCTGCAGTGTTTATTCTCTTACAGTAACAATTAATCACTTTTTTTTTGAGGAATTTGAGATCGTCTTGCTTTTATTAATTGTGCAATAAGAAAATAATCGCTAGATTAATCGTCCAGGGGTGGACCGTTAAAGCGCCCGAGCGCCAATGGCGCTAAATTTTCTCGTCGGGCGGTAAATACTTGACGACTTACCGCCCGGGTGGCGCCCAAGCTTTATTTGTCATTTACACACCGGCTTTCGCCTATGGCCCCGCCCTGTAGGAAGCCGCAGTTTTCGTTTCGCGCGCGTGAACCTGCGCGCCTCTAGCCACCTACTGCACTTGTACGATCCGTGCACGTACTGCACGATTAGTTATAGTCACGTGAACTATAAGTTCACTATTAAAGACGGAAGTGGAACCACGCTAGAAACACACAAGCACGCAGGAAGATCGCACCACCACAGGGATGGGATTTCTTGATGAAATCTCCGGCAAAACGCTTTAAAACTGGTGAAGAGAAGCGAGACAGTTCGAAACGGTATGAAGCAGAGACGCGTGTGCGTAGGTAAAATGATTCTTGGCGGTTTAAAGAAGATGGGAGGCGCAGAGAATGGCCGTGTTCGAGTTGAGCAGCGCCTCGCCTGGAAAACAGACGAGAGCAGACGGAAGCAGCAGGGGGAGTGGCTGAAAGCCGGCGTTTCGCCGGGGACACACCGGCAGCGGAAGCGCCCGAAGCGAATCGCTCACGAAGTCCGGCCGCTCCTCAGTTCAGATCAGGCGCGCCCCATTCGAGGCGCGCCTCGGCTCCGCTGTGGTTTTTCTTTTAACTACCTGGTGTCCTCAATTTCCTCAGCTCTTTTCCTCTACGTGTGTGTGTGTGAGTGAGTGAGTGAGTGTGTGTGTGTGTGTGTGTGTGTGTGTGTGTGTGTGTGTGTGTGAGAGGAGAGGAGAGGAGAGGAGAGGAGGAGAGGAGAGGAGAGGAGAGGAGAGGAGAGGAGAGGAGAGGAGAGGAGAGGAGGAGAGGAGAGGAGAGGAGATGAGAGGAGAGGAGAGAGACTATGGTGTGAAACAGTTGTTTCTGCCAGTTGAATCTCTTGGACTTCCCTGTATGTGTAGCTCGGGGGTGACTATGGATGAAGATATTGCGTTAGCGTTCACACTTGTTCAATTTTCAATTTTAATTCTGGTGCCTGTTAGCAGCAGAAACACATCCTCACGTGCTTGTGGATATCATATATTGTATATGAAAACATGACTGTAATAATAAGTAAAGGTTAGCAGCTGTAGGTTTAGTGTGCTCATAGGAAACGTGACAAAAGAAAACAAAACACATTTCTCTATGGCCTATATTGTTGTCATCATCAACGTTACATGATTTACAGAATACATGTGACCAACTAACGTTTCATGTTCTACCACCGGATGTTTGGATCAAAATATGAACCAATCAGATCTTAGATCAGGTGAGAGCCAGGTGTTTCCCGTCATCCTCTAGGTTTTGCAGCTGAGGGAGAGCAACTGCAGCACCTTGCTCCAAAATCTGCGGCCGCCTTGATCTCACGAGGTTATCGTTGCCTACGTATGCATGACGTCAGAGCAAGTCGGCATCAAGTCGGACACGAATCTAACCGGCATGCACTGCTCGCTGATCACCGCTGGTCTAATCTGCGCAGAACTGGCTCATCTCGAACACAGTCAATGGCTCGAATACAGCAAAGCGGAGTTGGTGATGTACTGAGTTGTATGCCGGAAGTATGCGATGCCAAAATCGTGTTTTGTTGAGGGAACAAACAAATTCAAACTTGAATACGTTATTATGTTTGTGAATGTGTACAAAATAAAGGTTTATTACATTTAAAACGGTTCAGTTGTTATTTTGACTCATTTTGGCAGCTGACCAGCGGGGCCGGTAGATTCTTGGCAGGGCCGGTAAATATTCAGAGTTACCGGCCCGGCTGGCCGGTTGGTTTTGAAGTTAATGTCCACCCCTGTCGTCTAAATAGTCATTAGAATAGTAGACTATTCGATTAAAAAATCGTCAGAATAATCGTTTTAAAAATAATTGTTTACCCCCAGCCCTAATGTAAACACATTTATTTATATCTATGCTGCGGTTGAAGCCGTTTTGGGGAGTTTAGTAAAGAAAGTGTGAACTTAGCGCTGTAATAACCATTCTGTCCTGTTAGCTGAATATTTTATGTTTCATAAATAACTGAAAACGTAAAAGGTGAATTTATAATCTTGTTGCATTAATCAGACTGTTGGACTTCCTTTATGTCTGTTGGCTGTGAAGCATTAGAGTACATAGGATAAACATATGTGCCTTACCTGGGTATGAACTTTAATGCAACTGCCCTATTCTGCCCAGCTGTGGGCATCAGGTCTGTTGCTTTACTAGAATCATGAAAACTGGTGAAAAATAGGTCTAAATCAGGATTATTTTCATTAAATGATTCACATTTAATCTGATGATGAGCGATGTGCTCTAACTTGTAAACATCCTCAGCCCATTAAAGCAGGACAGCCTACTAATCAACCCCAATAGAGCCAACAGATAGGTCAGTCTGCAGTGTGATAAAACGAGGTTTATTAAGTTCACATTTGATGTTTTTCGGGTTCTCTTATGAAAGAAACTGAACCTGGTTTGTTGCTAAACAGGAAAGGATGTTTATTTTAGTGATGAGTTCACACTTTCTTCTAAACTCCTCAAGATCTGGCTGCAAACATAAAACCTGCAGCGAGGGAAAACGAGCCGCCGAAACTGGCTCCTCTCGATATGGAGGAGCAGCGGGTCTACTCGGAGCTCCTCCCAGAGGACCGAGCTTCTCACCCTATCTCTAAGGGAGAGCCCAGCCGCCCTGTGGAGAAAACTCATTTCAGCCGCTTGTATCCGCGACCTCGTTCTGTCACCACCCAAAGTTGGTGACCATAGGTGAGGGTAGGAACGTAGATTCACTCAGCTCTCTCTTCACGACAGACAACGCCCGTATCACTGCAGATGTCGACCTCACGCTCCGTCTTTCCTTCACTCGTGAACTAGACCCCGAGGTACTTAAATTTCTCCACTTGATGCAGGACTTCACTAGCCTAGTGAACTAGACCAAATACTTGCTTTGCAAAGTTTGGTCTAGGCACGCTCCATTAGAACCTCCGCAGCTCCTACCAGGACTCTGGCTAGCCAATCGCAGCTCTCTAGAGGGGTTTCAAACACACAAAGAGCTGTGATTGGTCCATAAGGGTGGGCCAATCATTGTGCTCTATCTGCTTAGTGAACAAATCACAGAGCTTTATCTGCTTTGTGGGCCAATCAGGGCACTCTATATGCCTGGTGGGTGGGATGATGCAACAGAGTGAAACAAGAGTACGTCACATTCATTGTCCAGTGGAATGTGGAGATCATTTGAAAGATAACGGTAGAACCCGCCCCACAACTGAGAGCCGTCCTGGGAGCGTTGCCAGACTAAATAATACATTTATTTAGTCTGGCTTGCCAGGCTAAGACCTCACCCCTGACCTGGAGAAGGCTCTTTTCTGACTCAAGACCATGGTCTCAGGTTCAGAGGAGCTGATTCTCACCCAGCTGCTTCACACTCGGCTGTAAACCGCTCCAGCGAAAGCCGAAGATCACGTTCTGATGAAGCCAACAGGACCACATCATCTGCAAAAAGCAGAGACCTGATCCTCAGGCCACCAAAACGGATGCCCTCCACACCTTGGCTGCACCTAGAAATCCTGTCCATAAAGGTTATAAACAGAATCGGTGACAAAGGGCAGCCTTGGTGGAGTCCAACTCTCACTGGGAACGAGCCCGACTTACTGCCGGCAATGCGGACCGAGCTCTGACACCGGTCCTACAGGGACCTAACAGCCCGTATCAGAGGGCCTGGTACCCCAGACTCCCAGAGTACCTCCCACAGGGCCCCTCGGGGGACGCAGTCGAACACCTTCTCCAAACCCACAAACACATGTAGATTGGTTGGGAGAACTCCCTCACACCCTCCAGGACCCCCTAAGGCAGGGGTGCCCAATCCTGGTCCTCGAGGGCCGGTATCCAGCATGTTTTAGTTTTAATTCTGCTTCAACACACCTGATTTCAATCAGCAGGTGATTAACACGCTTCTACAGAGCCTGATGAGCTGCTGCACAGGTGATTCAACCAGTTAATCAAGTGTGTTGGAGCAGAAAAACTACAAAACCTACTGGATACCGGCCCTCCAGGACCAGGATTGGGCACCCCTGCCCTAAGGGTATGGAGCTGGTCCAGTGTTCCACGGCCAGGACAAAAACCACATTGTTCCTCCTGAATCTGAGTTTCGACAATCCGACGGACCCTCCTCTCCAGAACCCTGAAAAGACCTTACCAGGGAGGCTCAGGAGTGTGGTCCCCCACAGCTGGAACACATCCTGCGGTCCCCCTTTTTAAATAGCTCCATCTGGCAGGAGCACCGCCAGACGTTCCCAGCAGGCCCTGACGATACGTTTGGGCCTGCCAAGTCAGATTAGCATCGTCACCCCGATTTATATCTGCAGTGTCACCAAAACTAAGCTCACTTCTATCGGATTAGATTTGTGCCAATAGGATCAAGAAAAACACTTTTGACGGTCAAACAAAAATTAAGAAATTGACAGAACAAAAATATTGACTAAAGGAAAAAAAAGTTTCTAAAGTAAAACTTACCATCTGAATCAACTTCTTAAAACGAGTAACAAAGTATGTTTCTTTTTTCTGTTTGCCTCTATGTGTTTTTGTTATCAGTTTCCTTAGTTTCGTTCTCGCTGCTCACAGCTTTGCTCTCACTACCAGATTTGCACTTAGACTGTCTGGCTTTCTCCTTTGCAGTCCCTGAGTTTTTGGTTGCAATTCTGACACAACCCTTTCGGGTGGGTGGGACTTCTCAGAAGTCCTCTCCCATAGGACAGTGGTTTCTCTTGAGTGACAGTTCAGTGACCCGGAAGTGATGTAGCCTCCATTACTTTTTTTTCCCACCTCGGTCAACAACATAAATTTTGAGCCCCAAACAGGTTATTTCTGCTGTCTGTGGTGTCTACTAAGGATCTAAAGTGAGTATTGATAGTATATTTTATCTTTTCTTAGTTAATCTGTAAGTTAAGCCACTTTTTAAGTTGGTTTTAACTAGACGCTAGCTCACTAGCTAGCTGCTAAGCAAGCCATTGAGCTAGCCTCAGGACAATGGTCTATTGTTCCAGAGAGACGTATTAAAAACTCATCTTAACATATTCAGTTTTATTCCATGTTACCTGGACAGGCTAAACAAGTACTTTGTACACACTTTGTTACTCATTTTAAGAAGTGGTAAGTTTTACTTTTGGAACATTTTTTTTCCTTTAGTCAATATTTTTGTTTTGTCAATTTCTTAATTTTTGTTTGACCATCAAAGTGTTTTTCTTGATCATTTTAAGAATCTGATTCAGATCGTAAGTTTTTCTTTTGAAACAATGTTTTTACTCTCAATGTCTTAAAATTTGTTTGCTCTCCAAAGTGTTTTTTCTTGATCCTATTGGCACAAATCTAATCCCATACACTTCACTCAGAGATTGTTCTTTAAAACTCGTATTAAATCCGCTGTGCTGACGCACTTTAACCACTTAGTCGCGCTGCTCTTTAGCTGATGTGGGATTTATTTACTGGATGCTAACATCACATCACACTCACGGAGTAACACACACAGGCGCTCTGCTGCTACAGTCAGTGGAAGGTTATCATCTGGTGTAAAAAGGCGTTCATCACAATTCCCAGATCACGTTTTATTCCACGAAAATCGTCCGAATCCACATTAATCTGGGTGCTAACTTTACTAGCATGTTGTGCTAGCGCTAGCAGGTCGGATGCTAATGCTAGCACGCTGCTAATGCCCGTAAATGAACGTGTACAGTAAAGTTAGCCGACATTTTAGAGTGATATGAAGCTTACCGCTCTGCTGCTGTTCACGTTATTAACACACTCAGAAGGAAAAGACTCCTATTTCAGGACGAAGGGCGAGCTCCGCGCACCCGTGGCCACAAATGACTGTGACTGCTATCCCGGAGCTACGAGAGCAACTAACGGATGTGTGCTGCCACCACAGATATGTGCCTCGTTCCCGCTGTTCGCCAATGGGATGCGACCGGATGCGACGTAGAAACGTGTCGGCCATCTTAGGTCAGGCAGCTGCCCCCTTTCGTGACATTGGGTTGTATGGTGCATGTACTTTTTAAATAACTCTAACTTGCTCAATTTACAGACGATTTTCAAAAGGTTTGATTTGTTATAAACGACAGAGATGTGTCTATGAAATATGATTGGTTTGGCCCAGAAATTGCTGTTATTCGACACCACAAAGCATTTAATCTTCTTAATAGACAACACATTTAATTGTAAGCTACACTAACTCATAGTATTTATTAGGGGCTGTATGACTAGTCGACTAGTCTACTTCACTGCTCTGTAGTGACTTTTTATGCCTTTCAGCGACCGGTAGCTGTAACGTGATACTGAGCGACAAGATGCAGTCCACGGAAAAGACAGCAGGTGATGAGCCCCTGCGCATCGGGAGGCAACGCGCTGTGCCAGAGCGACGGTACTGACACCCGTGGTAAAACGGACCTATAACCAAATTGTGACATTTAACTTCCCCTCACCCCCATCCTAATCTTAACCAGCTTGCGCATGCAAAGCTCTGATTGTTGACGCGCTCCAGACATCTGCGTCCTGAGCACGGCCACAGTAACATTATCAAATTAGGTGTCGCCACCTCAAAAACAAATTTCTAACACGCAATCGTTCATGTCGGCTCATTTTCTTTTAACTTTTCTGTCTTTTATTTGTGCTGATGCTTTTCGCTGCTGTGGAGCGGGGCGCATCACCTGTTTTGTCCTCCGGTGACTCACCTCACCGATGCGGCCGGCGAGCAGCGCGCACCCCGCCGTTTTTGTGGTCGGTAGATCTTTTAGAACTGTAGTTCAAAGGTAACTCATAAGGTGAATATTTATGAACCCAGGTAGCAGTTTATCTTTAGGATTGAGAGGAGATGCAGGAAGATAATAAATAGGCAGGAGAGAAAAATAGTCACATAAAAACAAGCTAGTTTTTGTACCTTCTGGTTGCAACAAACAGACACCATTGAAGGTAATCAGAAGTGAGGAACAGAAAATGAAATAATTATTTTAATGTTTAGAGCAGCAGGAACTCTGAGAGGCTGCAGGCGCACTGCGCATGGGGAGGGGGAGAGAGCTGAAGTGGAGCAGTATAGATGCAGAATTAGAATTAGAATTAAACTTTAGTGTCATTGCACATGTACAGGTGCAGGGCAACGAAATGCAGTTTGCATCCATCCAGAAAGTGCTTTAGCCGTGATATAGATGTATTAAAATATATTTTAGCAATAATATAGATGTGTAAGTATATTACAGAAATGCATCTATGACGTATGTTATAATGTACACGGTGTGAAGTATGTTATGAATATTCTATGACTATAAGTATGTACAGGCTGTAGTTAATACAAGCAGTCCATGAGTTTAACATGGGTCATATGTCAGGAGGCAGAGTTCAGGAGTCTGACAGCTGTTGGGAAGAAACTGTTCCGGTACCTGGTGGTCTTAGTCCGGAGGCTTCTGTAGCGCCTCCCAGAGGGCAGCAAGGTGATCAGTGCATGTGATGGGTGACCGTGGTCTCTGATGATTTTCCCTGCCCTTTTCAGACACCGCTTCCTGTAGATGTCCTTTATGGCAGGAAGTGGTGCTCCGGCGATGCGCTGGACAGTTTTCCCGACCCTCTGCAACGCCTTCCGGTCCGAGGCGGAGCAGTTCCCATACCAGACTGTTATACAGTTGGTCAGGATGCTCTCGATGGTGCAGTGATAGAAGTTCACCAGGATGTCTGAGGACAGGTTGTTCTTCCTCAGAGTACTCAAGAAGAAGAGGGGCTGGTGAGCCTTCTTGACCAGCTTGGAGCAGTTTGTAGTCCAGGTGAGATCCTCTGAGATGTGGACTCCCAGGAACTTGAAGCTGCTCACACGCTCCACTGCCGTCCCCTTAATGTGGATGGGTGGATGTGGGTCAGCATTCCTCCTGTAGTCCACGATGAGCTCCTTAGTCTTCTCAGTGTTGAGCAGCAGGTTGTTTGTGTCGCACCACTCAGTCAGACGGTCCACCTCCTCCCTGTAGGCGGTCTCATTGTTGTCACTGATGAGGCCAATCACCGTGGTGTCATCTGCAAACTTAATGATGGTGTTGGAACCATCAGCAGGTCTGCAGTCGTGGGTGAAAAGGAAGTAGAGGAAAGGGCTCATCACACAGCCTTGTGGTACACCAGTGTTCATTGTGATTGTTGATGAGCAGCGGTTATCCAGTCGGGCATGTTGAGGGCGGTTGGTCCTCAAACTACCGCTGTTAAAAGAGATGCGTTTAACTTTGAAAATGTGGGCGCAATTTTAATTGTCAAAAACTCCAGCGACCCCACACCCACCCCCACGCCGCTTCAGGTGTATGACGTCATCAACGACTAGTCAAAGTCGACTCAATTTTCATTACTTGACAGTCGACTTTAAAAAAAATTAAGTCGTGCAGAGCCCCTAGTATACATATAGTATCACACTTTCAGCACGTTAGTGCTGTAACATGCAGAAATGGTCAATTTTCACCTACATATGGACCAACACAATGGCCGTGTTCGAGTTGAGCAGCGCCTCGCCTGGAAAACAGACGAGAGCAGACGGAAGCAGCAGGAAGAGTGGCGGAAAGCCGGCGTTTAAGTCGGACAGATTTCCCTACATGTGTAGCTCGGGGATGACGATGGATGAAGATATCGCGTTAGCGTTCACACTTGCTTAATTTTCAGTTTTAATCCTGGTGCCTGTTAGCAGCTGAAACATCCTCACGTGCTTGTGGATATCATATATTGTATATGGAGACCTGACTGTAATAATAAGTAAAGGTTAGCAGCTGTAGCTTCAGTGTGCTCATAGGAAACGTGACAAAAGAACACAAAACACATTTCTCTTTATGGCCTATATAGTTGTCATCATCAACATAACATGATTTACAGAATACATGTGACCAACTAACATTACATGTTCTACCACCGGATGTTTGGATCAAAATATGAACCAATCAGATCTTAGATCAGGTGAGAGCCAGGCGTTTCCCTTCATCCTCTAGGTTTTGCAGCCGAGGGAGAGCAACTGCAGCGCCTTGCTCCAAAATCTGCGGCCGCCTTGATCTCACGAGGTTATCGTTGCCTACGTAGGCATGACGTCAGAGCAAGTCGGCGTCAAGTCGGACACAGATCTAATCGGCATGCACTGCTCGCCGATCACCGGTGATCGAATCTGCGCAGAATTGGCTCATCTCGAACACAGCCAATGTCTGGTCACCTACAGACCTTATTCCACTATCCGAGTGGAGTTTCTATCCTGTCTTCTAAAGCCCAGAAGATTCTGCAGCCCTTGTTGACGTTTCAGGGGGAACAAGATGTCAGCCTATGTCCCCAAACAAAGCCTACTTTGATAAGACCGCAGGATCGCACACTCTCATGAAAGAACAACTTTTGCAACTCATAAGTTAAATAATCATTAAATAATAATATGGTTGAATGAACAAATATTATATGAATACTAATATTAATGTTTGAATATTCTGTGCTTAAATTACTGAAGTGAAATGAATGTTATTATTACACTGAAAGATTAACGAGTGTGGCAGTGTGAGCGTCCTGTCACAGTGTCCCGATTGATCATGCGCCCTGCTACTTGGCCACGGGGATGTCCCTTTGGCTAACTGGTTAGCGCACGTAACTCTTACCCGGGAGTCTGGGGATCGAATCCCGCCCGGGCCCTCGTTTCTCCACCTTGCCACATTTGGCGTTGTTGGCAGGATCCATGTAGTACTGTCAAGTAGGTCCATGGATGTGAAGTTTGTGGCACCCTGCGCGGGAGCACGAGGACGTGCTTATGGAAAGAGGGGGGAAGATGTGGCAGTGTGAGTGTCCTGTCACAATGTCCCGATTGATCCTGCGCCCTGCTACTTGGCCAAGGGGATGTCCCTTTGGCTGACTGGTTAGAGCGTATGACTCTCACCCGGGAGTCTGGGGATCGAATCCCGCCCGGGCCCTCGTTTCTCCATCTTGCCACACAAGGATGAAATTCAGTATATGACCCATATATTTAATCAGCACACTGACTGGACAAGACACATTCACCATATCTCAATGACAAGTTATAATCAACGTCACTGCACATAGATACTTTCTTATCCACTAAATCAGCATCTTCATATCTGAGGGAGGTGTGTATCTGAGTTTGTTGGCAAAACCCCTTTACAGGGCAAGTTCTGATTTATGACCAAACAGAGATATGGCCATTATTTAAAACAGCATCACTCCCTGAGTTGTCTACTCGGTTGGTAACAAGTTGGCGCCTGTGCTTGGCTTAGCCGCGGTCACCGGCCACTTTTTCAAACTTTTCTCCACTAACCTCCTCTTTTCCACCTTGCTCCTGTCTGTGATCCTCTTCAGTAGTGTCCCTGCTACCATCTCCTATGATTGCCAGACTCTTTTGTGCTTCCGTTCGTTCACGATCGCCCAAGATGCACTGAGGACGTACCTCCCTGCTTGTTTATCGGAGTGGCGCACTGGCCCGGAGCCAAATGACGATTCCAACCAGGGCGCCTCCAGCTATGTTTGTCCGGTCCCGGGAAAACGTCGGAGGAAAAGAGGTAAACGAGCAGGAATCCAGGTAAGAATAAGACTTCTCTTAAAGCGTGGTTTATCTAGTAAACATCGGCGTGATCTTCTAGCTTCTTGTCCTTTGTTTGGCGACTTGAGCGCCACTTCCGTCCACTAACTCCGGCTGTTTCTGTAGTTTCTGGTTCCTCCACCTCACTCAGCATGGCTCTATTAAATACCCGCTGCAGTTGAATAGTTTCTTTTATCCTGAATTTTTTTTGTCTGCGTAACCACTAACAGTCTTCACCCAGGTCTTGTTTTAGAGCTGCAAAGTCTTTCAATTTTCACAGGTTAATCCCTATAGGGAGCCTAAGTCGCGCCCATCTACTTCTGGACCATGGGCAGGGCCAACAGGGCTGGACTGGGACAAAAATTCAGCCCGGACATTTTGAGCCGACACTGGGCCACCAGCTATTGAAGTAAAAACACAGATACCTAATTTTTTACACCAGCTCTCTAACCTTGGTTCTCAGTATTCCTTATCCATCATGTTTTAGTTGTTTCCCTGCTCCAGCACAAAAAACTGGAAAACAGAAAACAGCTAAATATAAATTTGATAAAACCTAAGTTGCCTTCTATGCCCTAAAGCTTTTTCACACACACACACACACACACACACACACACACACACACACACACACACACACACACACACACACACACACACACACACACACACACACACACACACACACACACACACACACACACACGGGATAATGGATGGTGGCCCTCGGTAGTTTAGAAACTCTGGATACGGCCCTGCTACTGTCTCTCATCGCGAAGCACCGCAGCTAGAGAGGAAGAAGCCTGTGGCTTTTCAAAATAAGGTAAACATTTAACGTTTCATGATATTTAAATTATTTCAAACTACGATTATGGTTAGCATAAGTGCGCAAATACAGGCTATATGTGTCACTTCTTACGTTATTGTACAGTAGTGTAACGGGTTACGATTTGTTGTGGTTGGACTTTTATGTTGAAGGGATGTTCTTGGCCGGCTGTGTGCAGAGTTCCGGTTCGGTTGTTTAGAAGAAAACGAGCTAGTGTGATCGGAGATCGTTAACGGTGTTTCTGCTGGAGTTAAGACGTGGGCTGCGGCCAACAGTAACCCGGAATAAAGATCCGAAACGGAAACAACAAGTTGGAGTCATTAGCATCTCTTAGAAAAGGCAACAAAAGTGTGTTTTATAGGTGTGGTGGCTTTTGTTGAGCCGTGGCGGTGCGACACGAACTAGTTTAGCCCAGCAGAAAGGCCCCGCGGCTGGCTGGACCCAGCTCGACACAGCAGCAGAGCGGTAAGCTTCATATCACTCTAAAATGTCGGCTAACTTTACTGTACACGTTCATTTACGGGCATTAGCAGCGTGCTAGCATTAGCATCCCACCTGCTAGCGCTAGCACAACATGCTAGTAAAGCTAGCACCCAGATTAATGTGGATTCGGACGATTTTCGTGGAATAAAACGTGATCTGGGAATTGTGATTAACGCCTTTTTACACCAGATGATAACCTTCCACTGACTGTAGCAGCAGAGCGCCTGTGTGTGTTACTCCGTGAGTGTGATGTGATGTTAGCATCCAGTAAATAAATCCCACATCAGCTAAAGAGCAGCGCGACTAAGTGGTTAAAGTGCGTCAGCACAGTGGATTTAATACGAGTTTAAAGAACAATCTCTGAGTGAAGTGAGGCTAGTTTTTGTCTCTCTGCAGATATAAAAACCAACTCTGCATCAGTCACACGCAGCTAAGCTCACCGACACTCGTCTGCATGAGCGTCAGAAATCTGATCAAATCAGCTGTAAAATAATGAAAACAACAGTAAAAATGCTCCTTTGCTTTTTAGAGTCCACATCCAGAAGGCTGGAGCCGTGTTTCACTGACAGGCTGTCAGACTAACGCCCTGATGAGCTCAGCTGGGACAAACTGGGCTGATGTTTAGGTAAGTGAAGATCTGCTTCTCCAAGGCCTTGAGATGCTAGTAAAAATAATGTAGGCAGTGCTAATGTTACTTTTCTTCTCCTCTGAGGAACACAGAACGCTCAGATGTTGGAGCTTCACGTCACCTACTGAGGAGCACCAGTAAAGAGACGGCGTCTGGACCAGACCAAAGTGAGTGATGACACTTTAGCCCTACACCTCAGCCTCTAGGAGCCACCCTCATCATCATTAACTCATTCACTGCCAGTTTACATTTTTTACTGTGTGGGCGTCGGACGAGCCCCCGCACCGTGAGAACAAACATCTCAGCTCTAAAGTCGATCTTCATCCACATACGTCACACGTCACGTGATCAGGAAGCAGAACATCCGTGTGTTAGGAGATCGTTTTGGGCCGCTGCTGTAAAAAAAGTGAGGCGCGAACCGGAAAAGCTTCTGCCGATCACAATTCAACAACGGATGATGAAAGAACGGATAACGCTCGAAACACGCGGCTTCTTCCTGATGTAAGAGGCGAGTCTCCGCTTTGTTTTGGTTGTTTTGGCATCGACATCATGCTAGCGTGCAACGTTCTGTCACTCTTAGAAAAACAGTAAAAACGGTGAGAAACGCTGGCAGCGAATGAGTTAACAGGTTACAAAGTTAATCATAGTTGTTGATGAGTAGGGTTGGGCATCGTTTGATTTTGAACGATTCCGATTCCTCATATCGATTCTGGTTCCTATCGATTCCCGATTCAGATTCTTTGAAGACATGACGTGTTTTACATGAGCCAGCTGACCACAGGTCCTACTGGAGGAAATAATCTTAACTTCAACATGAGTTTTAACTCTATGAACAACAACATCACCTTCATTCAGACACAAACATAAACGTCTCCAACATATCCAGAAGCGTCCAGCTGTCTTCAGCTCCAACTCTCAGGATGGTCATGTCCAGGATGACTGAGAACTACACCTCCATGCTGCAGCAGCTTCAGTCAGAAACCTAACCGTAGCTGCTGTCAGTGACAAGCTATCAGGTTTTAAACGTTAAACTCTCAACAGAAACAGTTCAGAAAGGAAATTAAAATGTTATTTATTATTATTATTATTATTATTATTATTATTATTATTATTATTTATGGTGGCAGAAGCTGGTGTGGTCCACCTCAGAGAAGCTGCTCTAGCATGATGACTTTAATTCTACAGGTTATTGTTCAGCCTTCTGACGCTCACACACACACACACACACACACACACACACACACACACACACACACACGAGTGTAGGGCTGCAGCTATCGAATATTTTTTGTAATGGAGTACTCTAATAAATGACCCTTTTGTGTTTGTGAACCATCATATCAAACAGCATGTTATAAAACATGAAAGACCTCTTCAAATGAGCAGTTGACAGTTATTCTTCAAGTTTTATTCAAAATTAGTTTTCAAAACTTCAACTTTACTTCACAGTAAACAAAAGTCTGTGCAAAGCATAAGTAAACAACCTGAGCCCATTTTCCCCTCGCGCGAGAATCTGCTAGCCTGCAAGCCAGAGGATAACTGTTGAAGTAGCGCTGCGAGCAGCTGCGGCCCAAACAGAACCAGAACCGCTCACGGTGCATGCGCCATCAGCTCGCCGGCTGTTTCCCTATTAACACACGTCCGTTTTAATTTCTACACTTTTTTTCTCACACACTAACAAGGATTGTCGAAAGCATGTTTGCCGTGGTTTTGTCAAATTATACTGATCACACAACATTTATTTACTTTCTTTCCACTCATAAATACCCGTGTCCTCCTGCAGCGATCCTGAGGGACAACAGACATCAATAACAACACAATAAAAAGTCCGACATGTTGTGTAAAAACTGCTATTTTTAGCACATTTTAAGTCTGACGTGTTGCTAGCAGACGTATGGTGTGAGCTGAAACTGAGCGCTACAAACGAAAAAGTTGCACAGTGTCTGCAGAATATATAGAAATACAGGCTAAGATGCATTATCTTGTAGAGGCTCCGAGTCCGCTTGTTAGCAGAGTTTCATTTACCCAGCGGTTGGTCCAAGACTCCCAAACGAATCTCCAGGATTAAAAAGGAGGAAATAAATCCATAAACAGAGCGTCTGTTTCACGGGCCTTCACTGGTGGTAGCACACACTGATTGCGGCCACTAAACACCAATGCTCCCTTTTATTGGTCACTTTACGGGGTCAAAGTTTAACTTCCTCTACAGGTACTTTTCAGAATAAAAGCATACATGTATATACACACACATTCTTGTTTACATATTTACACAGATGCATAACATAACAGAGCACATTAGACTGATGCTTAACACCGCCTGCAGCAGTGACATTTACAGGTGGTGCAGCACGGAGGATGTGGTGTTGTGGTGGGCTAAATCCATTTTACAGTGTTTACACTGGACCACGTTTTCCACCTTAGGACGTGAAAAAGGGCCCCACACCCAGGGCTGCTCAATTAATTGAATTTTAATCACGATGACGATCTGGGCTTTCAACGATCATTAAAAATGACTGAGCCGGTTATTAGCACCTCCCTCGTGCTTTACTCTCGCGTGGCAAATCGAGCGCACCTCTCTGCGTTTCGAACACGTGACGGGCCACATCAAGAGTAAAGCTAGCAAAGCGTCGCCTCAGAGGAAAGCTAAGCAGACGTTATTTGGAGAGGAGAGGATAAAGAAAGAACTCCGTTGGTTGAACAGCGAGGTAGAACTACTTCAGTGGTGTGGAAACATCGCGGGTTCGCGGAGCAGACATGAATCAAGTCGATATAGTGTGTAAGCTTTGCTACGGTGTTGTAGCGGCACCACAGGGCAACACTACCAACTTATTTAATCATTTGAGGACCGCTCACAAAGTAACATACGATGAACCAATGACGGAGCATAGAGAAACCCCTCAACAACACCGGCTTCATCCTCACAGACCTCCATTCACGCTACCCTGTACAACGCCACTAAATACCCCACCAGCTCCAGAGACACAAGGAGATAACAAACGCCGTAACGTTGTTCCTCGCCAAAGACCAGTGCTCAGTCAACACAGTGATCAACCCCGGCTTTACGAAGCTAATCAACACTTTGGACTAACGGTATAACTTGCCATCTCGTCACTATTTTAGTCGAGTGGCGATTCCCGCTTTATATGATGAGTGTCATGATGGTGTCGCAAAGGAAGTGGCTACAGCCCAGTATTTTCCCACCACAACGGACTTGTGGTCAAGCCGCACCATGGAGCCGTATTTGAGCCTCGCGGTACATTTCATTGACGTGGATTTCAACATGAAAACCAAATGTCTCCAGACATGATTTTTCCCAGAAGACCACACGGGGCAGAACATGGCTGCAGGTCTGAAACAAGCACTGGCTACGTGGGATCTGGAGGAGAGTAAACTCGTCTGTATAACCACAGACAACGCTGCAGACGTCATACTGGCTGCAGAACTGAATGGCTGGATGAGGCTCCAGGGCTTTGGGCACAGGTTACATTTGGCCATAGGTGAGTAGGCCTAATTCCTACTGAATGTGATGCATAATGTGGTTTGCTTGTAACAAGTATACAACTTGATGATTCGAATGAATATACTATCTAAAAAAGTATTTATATTCAGAGGTACTTTTATTCCTTCTCAAAGTGATGCACATTTTCTATCAATTATACAAACACATGAATAAGCTACCATCACTTTTTCTCATTCATTCACACTCAAGGAAATGACATCATCCTCCTGATACTGCTTGTTTATATTTTCATGTTTTTACAGAAAGAGCCATGAAAGATCACAGGGTTGAGCGTGCAGTGGGGGTCTGCAAAAAAGTGGTCAGCACCTTTTCATTCAGTTGGAAAAAGAGAGAGAGAGCTGAAAAAGGCACAGATAGACCTCAAACTGCCAGACCACTCCTTAAAGACCGAGTGTCCAACCAGACGGGGATCCAGGCAGGCCATGGTTTCCAGAGTCCTTGAGCAGCAGAAGGCCTCTGCCCATGTCCTCTCCCAAGACAAAGGAACTAGGCGCCTCATCCCCTCATGGCAGGACATCGATGTCCTTGAGGCCGTCAACAAGACCCTGGGACCTCTGGTTGAATTCACTGATGCGCTTTCTGGAGAGAAACATGTGTGTGTGTGTGTCTTTAATAAAACCAACACTCCAACACTGAGCAAGATGATGCCACAGACCTCTCAAAAAGCATCAAGAGGAGAATCCTGGAGTACCTAAATGAGAAGTATGGTGACTCACCAACACAAGAGTTGCTTGACATGGCCACTATCCTGGACCCAAGGTTCAAACTGAGATATGCAAGCGAGGTCAGCCAAGAAACCATCACAGTAGGGCTGGCGATGAAGTCCATCACGGTGTGTGTGTGTGTGTGTGTGTGTGTGTGTGTGTGTGTCTCAGCATATTTAACAAACTGTGTTGATACGGTGTCAAAACGCTGTCGCTTCCAAGGACTGAATAACATCTACTACATCAACAGGAGTCTACTGACACCTGCTGGATCTTCTATCTCATTACAGGCAACATAATTAGGAGATTCAGGTAGTCTCCTGATTAAATAACTTTATATATTTATGAAGCCTAATTGTATTCCATATTGTACACTGCGTTATTTAATATCTTAATCTGAGTTTAAAATGTTATATTTAAAGTACGATATCATTATAAATGATCTGAATGTCAGTCACAACTTGTGAAAAAATGAAATTAGAAGTGTGATGTTGCCCATGGACTGACTTATTTGGACTTATTTGGTTTTAGTGAAGAACTTATTATTATTATTATTTACATTTGAAAGCAGAATCGGAGAGGAAGAGGATGAAACAAGGAACCAAAGATCCAAACGGTCCCACGCTGCAGACAGCTGTTTATTTCCTCTCTGCTTCCATGATGGAGGCGTTCAGGGAATCATTTTGGTTCTGAAGATGAGCTTTTTCTACAAACTCACCCCGTTGTCGGATGCAGACGCTCCTCCATTTCAGCACAGTTTGCAGCTTCAGTAACAGACAACACAGCAGCTGACTCGGTCCCGTGACTGGTTCTTAAAGTGATACACGCACCGATACGGGGTTTCGCTCTCTGAGCTTGATACAGGCGTCGAGGCGTCGTTGTTGCTGGACCCATCACTACCATCTATCATTATTTATAGTAATTATTTAAGGACTGTACTGTAGAATGCCAAACCCGAGACCGATAAAACTGGTTCCTCATTCTGTGTTGCGGTCATTTTATGTTTGTCCCATTAAAGAAGGCTGCAGTGATGGGGACACCCGTTGGTAACACGGAGGTTGCTGATGATGGTGCATCAAACCAAACAAAGAGGAAAAGGGGCCTAAGCAGCCTTTTTAAGGCCCCTCTCAGCCCAGCAGCTCCAGGTGCAGAACATACTCTTCAACTGGACCAGGCCATAGCTTGTGAGCTTCAGGGGTACCTCCAGGCAGGGACCCTGGACACAGAGGAAGACCCACTGGGGTGGTGGAAGCCATCACAGAACCTCTTCCCACGACTCTCCATCCTGGCAAAGAAGTATCTTTGCATCCCAGCCACAAGGGCCTCATCAGAAAGGGTCTTCAGCACTGGTGGACATGTTGTCAACTGCCTGCGTGCATCCCTAAAGCCTGACCATGTTAATAGGCTGGTGTTGTTGGCTAAAAACCTTTGAAAGGTTGCAGGAACCATGTTTTGTTGAGCCATCTTAAGATTGTATGGGACTCTGGCCTACTAGTTTTTGTTTATTTCTTATGAAAGGTACTACTTTCAGTGTTTAATTTTATTTTTGTTCAGGCAGCAACTTTAGGTGACACACCTCAATGTCAGTTTGGTTATTTGTATGCATAAATATTATGCAGTAGTTTGAAGTTCACTGAACATTAATGTTTACATTTTTTTTTTATTTCTTATATTGCAAAGCAAACATTTGCACAGTGGTCAGTATTTGCACACCATTTTATATTTTTTGACCATCTTTAAAGCAATTATTCAATACATTGTTATTGTTGAATAAATATCGTGAAATAATCGAGATCTCAATTTCATTGAAAATAATCGTGATTTTCATTTTCGCCATAATCGAGCAGCCCTACCCCACTCCACCGGGGTCCACGTTGTCTGCCATGGCGTAAGAGAAAGTTAAGTTACATTCGCTACTCGCGTGTTGAGTGGGCGTCTAGTGGGCATGTGTCACTTATTTCAGTCCAGCCACTGAAATTAATTAAGCCACAAATTAATTAAATATAAATTAAACGAATCCTTGAGGCAGAGAATTTGACTCGAGGCTTTTTTGTACTCGAATTATTCGAGGTTCTCGAGGAATCGTTTCAGCCCTACACGAGTGTTGGTGAGCGGCTGCGTCTGACTGCTGACGCTCCGTGTGTGTTTTTATTTCTGCAGTGAGACAAACTCACCTCACACCGTCCAGAGTTTGTGCTTTAACGCTTCTATAAAATCCACCGTGTTGACGTATTTAACACGTTTCCTCTACGCTGCAGGAGTTAACGTTTACATTACGGAGTAAAGGTTCAGCAGACGCGTTTGTTTATATCTGGGTGGGGGGAGGGGGGACTCGGTGCTGCACACACACAGCTGGTGTGATCAGCTCTAAAAAGCGTTAATCACAATTTGAAGATCACGTTTATTTTTCACGGAGATCGGCCGCGGATTCCTCTTCCGTCGGCATTCTAGAAATCGAAACTAGGAATCAAAATAAAAAACTGAACGAGTCTGGGAAAAACGAACAGTTTGTCCCGGTTCCAATCGATGCTCGATGCCCAACCGTATTGATAAGCTTTCATCTTGTCTTTATTATTAGATGTCACATAGCTGATCACACTTCAGACAAGAAGCTAATGATGGTATACTAGAGCATCCTGGTGCAATAAGCTAAACCTTTATGAATGACACGATTAGTCGACTACTACAATAGTCGACTCAAGTCATCAATGGCAGTGAATGGGTTAAAAATAATCATTAAAAAGACCTAAATGAAAGAATTAATTAATAAAACTAATTAAAATGACTTAAAATCTAATAACTACTAAAACTAGAGGTGTGAATCTTCACTTGTCTCCCGATTCGATTACCATTATTGGGTCAATGATTCATTTCGATTCGCCTGTCCAGCGCCTGTCCAGAATGCCAGGTCCTCGGCCCCCCCATTCGGTACTTGAGCTGATGAAACAGCGTTAGCAGTACAACAGACTAGTCTTTGGATTGTCTCCAGGTAAAAAGCGACAGTTAGTTGACAGCGTCAGATGGAGCCCTTGGGGTCAGTGAGTGCAGCTTTTATTCTGAAAGGAACCGTTGCTTGGTTGGAAAAATGCAACAGATTTTATCCAGCGTGTTGGTTCTTTGCTTAAAAAGGAAGTCCGGACTGTAGAGAACTCCGTGAACTGTTGAGAACTGCCCTAAGATGGCGTGGGGACTGGTTTTATTAATCTGGATGTTTTGATTTCTGGTCGAATCAAAGTTTGCAGATCTATAAACACCACAGAGACTATGCCACGCTTCAGAAAGGAAGGTTCTGATTGGATCAGTAAAAGCAATGTGTCATGCGTTTACATTACGTGTGATCAGCATGTCTAGTGCGGCTAGATTAAAGTCATATTACTTATTAAAGCATACTAATCATAACATTGTCATTTCACAGATTGGTCAACATATTATTATTGACTAGGGTTGTCACGGTAACCGGTGTAGCGGTAAACCCCGGTAAAAAAAGTTAACAATAATAATAATAGTCTTGTTTTTAAAGAACTATATTATCTTGGTGGATTACCGTGGCTGCGGTGTAGGCGTGGTGACCCTTACCAGCCACCGTATCATCTGCTGAAGTTGCCGGCGGCACATGCGCACTTTGTTGTTTACGACCAAAACTTTCTTGAAGCTAAAGCTGAAATAATGGCCAAAGGAGGAGACGGCAGCACTCAGGACATTTATTATCCCTCAAAGAAGACAAAGTGGGAAGTACGGGCATCTTTTAGATATCTGAAGAATGCCGAGGGACAGCTGATAGAAGACGGCTATCCTGTTTGCAGCACGTGCAGAAAAAGTGTCTGTGAAAGGCAGCAACGCTTCAAATCTCATGACACATCTGCGTGACCATCACCCACAACTCTACAGTCAACGCAAGACAAGATAACATTAGCGTTTTAGCTAAAATGCGTGATCCGAGGATTTGGGTTGAGGGAGAATGCAACGAGTCGCTATATAAAGCAGCCGCAGCGCCGCTACCTGCATATAAACCGTGTCGCGGACACCGCCATGTTGAAATGACGCTATGCATTACGGGGCTCCCAGGGGCAGATAAGAGTTGGTCTCTCTCCGAGAATAATTATGAATTTAACAACGATTACTGCCTGATGACATTTTCCCACATCTGCAAAGCTCACTGGAAGGACACAAACCGAGGACAATATTTTCCTGATATAGGGTTTATTACTCAAGTAAGGGTTGAAAAAGTATCTGATTAGAAGGCTACTCGAGTACTGAATATCATTTGATCTAATATTTTTAAAATGATGACATCAAACAGACATAAAATTAGAAGTTATGGGCAAATATTGGTATTTTAAAGACTAAAGGGAAAAAATGTAAACAAATAAACAGCATAATTACAAAATAACACGTTTTAGGCAAAATTTAGACACAAACTGAGGACAATATTTTCCTGATATACAGGATTTATTTAGTTGTCTGAAAATGTAACACTTAAAAAAAATACCACAATAATACCGACAACCGTGATAATTTTGGTCACGATAACCGTGAGTTTAAATTTTCACACCATGACAACCCTATTATTGACTAACACTTTGTTTGATTAGCTTTATTAAAAATAGAGTTATTTGATTTATTAAAAGGAAAGAGTCCTTTATCTTCATTCTTCTTGAGCTGGAAAGGAAGCAGTTTAGAAGTGAATGCATGACCTTGAGGCAGTCTCATGCATATGTTACTGTTTACATTAATTATTTTTATGATGACTGAATAAAATTGATCTTTCATTCATTCATTCATTCATTCATTCATAGTGGCCAATAGAAGACACAGCTCTCATACTAGATTTGGATATGGAGCAGGACCTAGAACTGCCTGATTTGCTAGTTTGGCTTCGACAATGGCTGCTGGAGCGGCATGAAGCGGCTGTAGGATGAGGCAATCGAGGTCTGTATCCAACATCGTAATCTTCTAGATATGAAGGCAAGCAACGCTGTCTTCTCGGCCTCTCCTCGGGCTCTGGAGTGTCTGCAGTTGCTTCTGTCATACTGCATGCTAGGGTGCACTCAATCCGGCTCGAAGGACCATGTAATGTAGGCAGTATTCTTAGAGCCTACTAAATAAATTTAACTGGTTGAGGCGGTAGCAGTATGACTAGATTCCGGTTAGAGAATCTGGGCAGAGACGGGATGGCTTTTAAGATGATTTATTTATGAACATGCGATGTAGAAGTGGTGTGCAACACAAACGGAACACACCAATAATCAAATGCACATATATACAATAAGGCAGCAAGATATACACCTTATTTGGTAAAGAAATAAAGGTGGAATCATCGTTCAAACAACCAGATTCAACATACAACCTAATTTAAGGTGCACAGAAATCAGGATAAATCTATCTTATGTTAGGTAAACAAGTATGAACGCATATCAGCGTTACCACCGTGCACAAATATTAACTCAAATGGGCAGTAAAACATCTGAGGCCTATATTGGCATTAACCAGGTAACCAGTAATGTTCAAATATCTCTAAATAAGCCAAAGTGACCAAACAAGACAGCACATTATTGTTTAGGCTCAAACTGAAACATTTCACTCACTTCTATTGTCCATAACGCACGGGAAACATGTTCATAATGAGCAAACGGCTCCACTCCTCTGTAGCACCAGACAGACATGTGTGTACTGCTGACTCGAGTGGTGAAATTAAAGGGTTCAGTCTCTATAGTGTTCAAGGCTGGATTATAATATGGGCAAAGTGGGCACAGGCCCAGGGGCCCACAGCCACAAGGGGGCCCACACGAGCAGCAGTCTTTTTTTAAAGTGTGCAGCAGTCTTAACATTGGAGAAAGAAGTTGACAAGTAATTAAGACTGCGCCCACATTTTCTAAGTTAACACACACTTCTTTTAACAACGGTAGTTTCTGCATCTTTACTGTTCCCCAGCTGCTTCAGCCCTCTCCCCCCCCCCCCCCCCTGCGCAGCGGCCACAAACTCACTGATGCGCCTGCAGCCTCTCAGAGTTCCTGCTGCTCTAAACATTAAAATAATTATTTCATTTTCTGTTCCTCACTTCTGATTACCTTCAATGGTGTCTGTTTGTTGCAACCAGCAGGTACAAAAACTACTTGTTTTTATTTGACTATTTTTCTGTCCTGCCTGTTTATTATCTTCCTGCATCTCCTCTCAATCCTAAAGAGAAACTGCTACCTGGGTTCATATATATTCACCTCATGAGTTACCTTTGAACTGCAGTTCTAAAAGATCTACCGACCGCTAAAACAGCGGAGTGTGTGCTGCACGCCGGCCGCGTCAGTTAGGTGCGTCACTGAGGACAAAACAGGTGATGCGCCCCAATTCACAGCAGCGAAACTCATCAGGCACAAATAAAAGATAGAGAACATAAAAGGAAATGAGCCGACATGAACGATCGCGTGTTATTAGTTTTTGAGGTGGCGACACCCCATTTGATAATGTTACTGTGGCCGTGCTCAGGACGCAGATGTCTGGAGCGCGTCAACAATCAGAGCTTTGCATGCGCAAGCTGGTTAAGGTTAGGATGGGGTGAGGGAAAGGTTAAATTGCAAGAGGGAAAAGGTCACAATTCGGTCAAATCTCTGTGACATTTGACCGACAACAGTCACTCTGTTGACTTCATCTCTGTAGTTTGACTCATCCCCTCCAGAGATGAGCCCAACCACGGTGGTGTCGTCCGCAGACTTAATGAAGGTGTTAGAGAGATGGATCGGAGCACAGTCCCATGTATAAAGTTTGAACAGGAGAGGACTCAGTACACATCCCTGAGAACCAGTACTGAGGGTGATGTTGCTGGACTGATGAGGGCCAAGTCTGACAGACTGCGGTCTGTTTGTGAGAAAATCCTTGATCCAGCGGCAGATACTGTTGGTAAATCCCAAATAAGCCAATTTCTGGACCAGGAACTCCGGAATGATATGGTTAAATGCTAAGCTAAAGTCTAAGAAAAGCATTCTCACATAGCTTCCCTGGTGCTCCAGATGTTCCAGCGCAGTGTGAAGTGCTATGTTGATAGCATCATCTGGAGATCGATTAGCCCTGTAGGCGAACTGATGTGGATCTAAGGTGGGTGGCAAGCTACCCCTGATGTGCTGGCAGACCAGTTTTTCTAAGCACTTCATCACAATATAAAGGCTATAAATATATAAATATAGAGCCTGGGTTCTCCCTACGGCACATACTCACTCTTGCTGCCCTACACTACAGCTTCCAGGTCATCGTGACGGTGCTGGTTCTTAGTCTGTTTCCACCAGAGGCATGAAGTACAAGTTTATGCCTCTGTTAGGCTGGGGTTTTCCCTCATTACCAAGGCTTCACGAGTTCCTTCCTCTTACACCCGTGTCAAGCTGGCAGGTAACGACTCTGGCGTTGAGTCACACCTAAAGTGGTTGTGTTTGGTCTGCTAGCACGCTCCAGCAGTTTCACTGGTTAAGGGACTGCAACAGGAACAAGCACTGTGGGAGGTCTTGTAGAAGGACCACCAGCGCTGAACAGGTGTGTGTGTGTGTGTGTGTGTGTGTGAGTTTATTTAGTATTTTTAACAAAGCTAATTGGTTCAAGTTTTCTTATTTGTGACTTTAATTTATCTTATGTTACGGGCTGAGAGCTGAAGGTGGTGGCTGGTGGTCCATCTTCATGTGTGTCCAAGGATTCTTTCACTCCTGAATGCATGGCCACGAGTACTTGGGGTACCTTTTGATTAAGTTATATTTTCTTTATTGAGATTCAACCTCCCAGTCATCCACTGGTAAGCCTCAGCCTGGGTTTTAGTTGGAGCTGAGGAAAATAGTCAAATAATTGATGCATCAGGATGCGGACATAAACGATTCTGCATCGTAGAAGAGTACGCCATAATCGATTATAGTGGAATGTAGTTTTGTTTTTTTAACGGCGGCACCAGTGCAGCATCCAAATCTGTCAGAGTGAGCATCCTCCACATTTACCAAGTGGTTCCGCCTTAATGTGGTACTGCAGGGCTGAGCGCTTGAGTTGTAACCTGAGACTGAACTGGAGCCGAATCAGCCCGACCGGTTCTGTTGGATTTGGGCCGTGAATTATGTTAAATGAGTGGGTTGTCATGCGGCGCGGTCCGCTCGCTCGCACAGTAACTGAGAGAGAGAGAGACACTGTCTGCTCACAAAGAGAGAGGATCGGAGGACGCTCCTCCAAACACGCGTTATTATTTTCATAATTTCATTATTGTTTCTCCTGGAAGCGCTCAGTCAGACCGAGTGCTGTGATGTAGGGAGATCCAGTCTTGAGGAGGGGGCGGGGTCAGTGATGCGGCTGCAGCGTGATCGTCTGTCTCTTTTATTTAGGGACATGGAGAAGTTAAAAGGAGAGAGAAATAGAAGATAGAAGTTCTTGTTCCACTTTATTATTTTGTCTCATGAAGATAAACTGATGTTAAATTCAGCTTAAAGAGAAACTGGGAGGAAGCTTTGGTCCATTTTAGGTTACAGGAGGTCTTGTCTCCTATCTGCTCCTCCAGAGACAGCGTGGACATGAGGGTTACATGGTGAGGGTCACACAGGACAGGTTAGTGGAAAGGTTTGTAGTTAGCTGGTTAGTGAAAGAGATCCATCAGCTGGGTAATTTAATCCTAATCCAGCCCACAGCCTTCTGCAGGTGTTATTATCAGAAAGAATAAAACACACATCTTAAATATTATTGGAAGTGTAGAATTTGTTTTATGTTTTATTATTTTCTGCATCAAACAGAACTTGATTCATTCTCCAACATTTCAGAAACGAACCACTGGGTTCAAATAAAATAACAAACTAAGTCAAACATTTCATTTGGTGTTATTTCTGACACCCTTCAACTGTGGCATAAACATCTGACTCTAGAGCTGCTCAGAGACATTAAACACTCATATATGAACCCATTATGTATTTTATTATTACATTATGTGTCCTGTAGGTTTTCAGTACTTTTTCAGACTTAGTGAGTTTTTGCAAAGCGTGTTTTTCTCAGCCTGAGGCGTGGTGTTGAACCAGGAAACAGATGTTTTACTTTGTTAAATCTTCTTAAATGTTTTGTCCTAACCTGTTGTGAATGGAGAGCTTTTGAGGGACGGCAGGTTGTGTCAGTTACGTTTTTGATTAAAAATAAATAGATAGGACTTCCAGGTATGGCGGCGAAGCGAGTGGAAGCGTAGTCAGGATCTCAGCGAGGGTCCAGCATTTCGCCATTTTTTTCAACTACGGATAACATCATACTTCGATAAATATTTAAGGGGAAATACAAAACTAAAAAGATACAAACCACAGAAAGGAAAACTGACGAAGAGAAGGAAGGAATGGCGACGAGGGAAGGGAATGAAGACGCCCAAAACACGATGGCCACGCTTCAAGCTAGCATGGAGGCTATCCGGGAGGAAATCATGGCTAGCCACGCAGATATGAAAAAACACTTCAGCGAAGCTTGGTAGACGATGAGAGTCGACATGAAGCAAGAGCTGGGGAGTTTTAAAGACGAGATGAACAAGAAGATGGATGAGGTGGGGGCCAACTTAAAAAGCGCGGAGACGAGAGTGGAAGAAATGGAGCGAAGAGTGGAGCGCTAATGCTAAGGAGGTGCTCCTTCAGACCGTAGAGGAACAACAGCGAATGCTGGCCAAGCTAACTGATCTGGAGACCCGGTCACGGAGGAACAACCTTCGTATATTTGGAATACCAGAGGACCAGGAAGCTGACAACCCAACTGAATATGTGGAGAAGCTCTTAAAGACTGAACTAGGTATGCAGAACGCAGAGTTGGGGATACAACGATGCCACAGATCACTCGGTCAGAAGCCTCCTGCACACTTGCCCCCCAGATCCATGATTGTATGTTTCCTTGAATATAACATTAAAGAGCAAGTGCTGAAGAAGGCATGGTTGAAGAAAGATATACAATAGAAGGACATCTGATTTACATGGATCATGACTACCCGATAGAAATCATCCAGAAACAAAAAGAATATGCCCCGTTACGGAAAATACTGAAAGAAAAAGCCATTAGATTCCAGACACCCGCCCCAGCAAGGCTCAGAGTCTTCTACAAAGATGGTCCAGTTACCTACATGAATGTGACATCAGCAAAGCTAGATCTTCAGAGGAAGGGCCTGCTGAAAGGAGGAGAAGATGAGGGATCTGGAGAACCGTCCAGCAGGGGACCAGCTCAAGGGACGAACGGGACTCAAGCAAGGCCAAAAGACGATTCGTGGACGGTCAGCGGACGAGAGCGAGGACGGGGAAGAGTCGTGGATGTTCAGGGGGCTCGGGAAAAACGTACACGTTTTCACCACCCATCCCAACTGAGAGACTGAAACTGGTTCAGAGGTTGTGAGTAAACATTCCGTTTAAGGTTGATTAACATAGGCAAAGAAACACTGTTTGAGGGAGTGAAGATAAATAATATTTAATATTAAGATGCAGATTAGGATTGTAATCGTGTTCACTTACCAGCAGACAGCTGTGGTTTGACGAAATTTAATAATCGGACCGCTGGACTGAGAAGAAGAGAGTGCATTGTCGCCACCTACAGGGGGTCAGGATGGCACCAGAGCAGACTTCACACCCCCACTTGAGGGGCCCTCTACAGAGAGAATTCCCCTCATAGTCTTATAAGTGAATTTTTTACTTCTTTCGTGGAAGTCACGTTCAAATGTACGTTTAGTTGTTGTTCGTTATGGCACAGGTTTTTTTTTTTTTACGGGTCGGGTTGATCAGTGCAGGGAGAGCCTATTTTTTAAATGTTGTTTTAAGAGAACACCATGTCATTTCAGGAATGTAACATTATACCATTAAACGTCAACAAGCTCCATGACCCCATTAAGAGGAAAAAGGTGGCTACTAAGATGAGAAGGGAAAAACAAGATATAGTTTTTTGGCAGGAGACCCACCTAAACAATAAGGAACATGAGAAATTAAAATTTCTGGGGTTCAAACATATATACTACTCATCATATGGACAGAGACGTGCAAGGGGAGTGGCAATATTGATTGGAAATAAGACTCACTTTCAGTTAACTCAACAAATAGGGGACAGAAAAGGGCGATATGTTATGGTAGTGGGGCAAATTGACCATAAACCAGTGATTCTACTAAATGTTTACAAGCCGCCAGGCAATGATCAGGAATTTATTAAGAGATTATTTAATCTGATTGCGGAACACACCAAAGGAACCCTAATCTGTGGGGGGGGGATTGGAACGTACAACTACAGCCCCATTTAGACACCAACAATAAGACTAAAAGGATGAATCTGGAAACAAAAACAGTTAAAAAACTTCTTCAAGAAGGAAACATGATGGATGTCTGGAGGGAGCTGCATCCCAAGGAAAGGAGCTACACTTTCTTCTCATTTCCCCATAGAAAGTACTCCAGATTGGATTATTTCTTTATGACTAACACTGATAGACATAGAATCCTCAGATGTAAAATAGGAGTAAGAGATGTATCAGACCATGCAGGGATCTATCTATCTATACATCTAGAGACGGAAATAAAACAAACTAGCTGGAAGTTGAACACAAGCTTGTTAAATGATCCCCAATGTATACAATTCATAAATGACGAGTAGGGCTGCTCAATTAATCGAATTTTAATCACGATTACGATCTGAGTTTTGGACGATTATAAAAAACAAAACAAGCCGATTATTTGCTCCTCCCGCTTGCGCTGCCCTGAGTTACAAATGAAGCGCTCCTCCACAGTGTTGCCAACTTAGCGACTTTGACGCTATTTCTAGCAGCTTTTCAGACCCCCTTCTTGACTTTTTAATCCTAAAAGTACCTGGCGAACATCTCAGAAACATCTCTGGTAACCCTTAGCTACTTTCTGGATAACTGTCGTCGACATTTCCTGCAAGTTAGCTAAACACTCCGCCTGTGCTCCGGACCGTTCTTCAGGACATTAGGAAAGGGAATGATGCAGTGATGTGTCGGTCGCTAAAGAAACAGCTCTCGGAGCCGGCTCCCTGTTGGAGTAACCAGAGTGAGTGACACACACACCGCACCTGCAGACTCCTGAGCCACTAAAAACAGCTAAATGTGCGCGTGCAGCGTGCTAAACACACGTGCAGCTTGCCCCGATTGCTGTGAGACCGGGTTGGGGGGTGGGGGGTGCAGCTGTGGTTGGGCAATTATTACATTAACTGATGGACTTGTAAATAAATAGTTTATAAATAAGGTAGAAATAAGTTCCTCACGCTGATAATTAATAACTAATCTCTCTGAGGACACGGTGCTAGTGCACGCTCCTACAGCACCTTGACACGACTCAGTAAATGTTACGCAACATTTTGTGAACATCAATTTATTTGCATGTATTTGTTATAAATGCCACTGTATAATTCTTGCTGTCAGTATTTGCAAGATATTGGTATTTGGGTCTGTACTGGTTAGACTTAAATGAGTTAAACCAAGGTCTATAGCCCTTGGGTCATAGACTATGAGCTATAAGTATACTGGTCTTTTTATACTGGGAATCAGGAGTTATTTTAGTGATCATCTTGTTTCTTATTTTTGTCCTGATTGTGCCCTGAGCAGTTTTATGACTGAATAAAAACAAATAAAATCAACATAAATTGAAAAATCGTCCTAAATAATCGTGATCTCAATTTCAGTCACCATAATCGTGATTATTATTTTTGCCATAATCGAGCAGCCCTAATGACGAGTATAAAAGCTATTGTGAACTAAATGATAATAAAGAGGTATCCCCTAGTATTATATGGGATGCATCAAAGGCAGTAATAAGAGGAAAATTGATCATGTGGTCCTCGAACAAAAAGAAAGAGAAACATAAACGAATGAATGAGTTATTAGCTAAATTAAAGAACTTAGAGACTAAGCACGCCACCGTTAAGGACCTACGACTATTGGAAGAGATTAATTTAAGAACACGGGAATTAAATGATATATATGACAGACAAGAGGAATTAAAAGCTAGATTTGTCAAGCAAAAATACTATGGTTATGGCCCTAGGGCAAAGAAATTATTGGCTTGGAGAACTAAAAAACAGGAAGAAGAAAGAGGAATTTATTGTATTAAAGATGAAGAGACTCAAATGCTGTGTTATACTGCTAAAGAGATACAAAACTCAATTGTAAACTATTACAAAACACTATACTCGCAGACCCGAGAGGTCGACCCTCTACATATTAAGAAATTTTTACATTCTTTGGACCTACCTAACATTGGGAGGGAACAAAATAAAAAAACTAATGCAACAGATTATTAAACAAAAACTGGATAAAGCCATTGCAAAGACAAAAACAAATAAAATGCCGGGTACGGATGGTTATACCTCAGAATATTACAAAATCTTTAGAGATCTGCTCTCGCCACTATTATTGAAATGTTTCAACTATGTGTTAGAGGGAGGAAAGGCACCACCGTCCTGGAGACAGGCAATAATCTCAGTAATCCCGAAGGGGGGTAAGGACAGAAGGCACTGCAGCTCATACCGACCAATTTCAATTTTAAATATGGATTATAGACTTTTCACCTCGATAATAGCAGACAGACTCAAAAATATGCTACCTGAAATTATTGATGAGGATCAGACAGGATTTCTCAAGAACAGACAGATTCAAGACAGCGTAAGACGAGCCCTACATATATTAGATTATATGAATAAAACCCAGAGCCTGGATGCAGAAAAAGCCTTTGATTCTGTCCGATGGGAATACCTTTTTCTGGCTATGGAACGATTTTGATTCATAGACTCTTTCATTCAGATGATTAGGAACCTATACTATCAACCCTCAGCGAGAATAAAAATAAATGGGAGTTTAACTGAAGCGGTAGGACTGGAAAGAGGTTGTCGGCAGGGATGCCCGCTCAGCCCAGCCTTATTCGCCTTATTTATTGAACCACTAGCACAAGCCATTAGGGAGGACGATCAAATTAGGGGGATGAGGATAGGGAGGACGGAATACAAGATAGGTCTCTACGCAGACGATGTTCTGCTGACTCTCGCGGACCCAGAAAAAAGTCTGCCCAACCTATTGACAAAGATGGAAATGTTCGGAGAACTCTCTGGATATAAAATAAACATCCAAAAAACTCAAGCGATTACACATAAATACACACCTACGGCAAGGATCAAAAACATATCCAAATTTAATTGGAACAATGAAATAATTACATATCGGTATTAAGATCCCCAAAGTACTGACAGAGATCTATGAAATAAATAACTCACCAATTACAAAGGAGCTAAAAGAAAACATCCAAACTGCCTCTTGATTTATATAATAGAATCGACATGATCAAAATGAATATATTGCCTCGACTACTTTTCCTCTTTCAATCTATACCGATACACATACAAGCCAAACAATTTGCACTATGGAACAGTATGCTCTTGGGATTTATATGGAAGGGCCGCAAACCTAGAGTTAAATACACAACACTACAACTGCCTAGGGAGAAGGGTGGACTTTCCCTCCCAAACTTAGAAAGTTATTTTAAAGCAGCACAATTAAGATATTTACTCTATTGGTGTGACCCATTGTATGTGACAAAATGGAAAGATTTAGATATGACACAATTAAAATTACCACTACAGACAATATTAGGGGATAAAAAATTATATCTGGAAAAGAAAAAAGACTTGAATGAATGGATTAAAACACCTTTAAAGATGTGGTTTGACGAATGTGAGAAACATGAATCAGACACCAACATAAAACAACTTAGACGGGTCACAAGCGATAGGGAATTATCCCCAGCACAAATAGATGGCTGCTATGCGGCATGGTCGACAAAAGGGATCGGACCATTTTGCTCAATAGCAGGGAGGGATGGACTACATAGTTTTGACAAATTAAGGGACACATATGGTTTGGAAAACCTGGATTTTTTTTAGATATTTCCAAGTCAGATCTTATTTCAACAGTAACATAAAAACAGAAGAACAGAGGGACGGCCTAGTCTCCCTTATAAAAGAGGCATATCAAAGTCAGATTAAAAACAAACAAATTACTAAACTTTATCAGAATCTACAATCACTCAAAGACCAATCAACTAATTATATAAAAATTTAATGGGAAAGGGAAGCACAAGTCACCATATCGGATGAAAGTTGGGCAACTATATGTGAAACACAGGAAAACTACCAGTTCGGGTTACTGGAGGGAATTCACTTGGAATTTTTTTTTTTTACCAGGTTCTTCATAACCCCTAAAATAAAATGCAAACAGAGAGGCCAACAGAGAGAAGGACATTGCTGGAGACAATGTGGGGAAAACATGGCAGACCACTTCCATATTTTTTGGAATTGCCCGGTAATTCAGCCGGTAATTGGAGGGAGATGGCCGACACAATCACAGTCGTGACAGGTTGTGAAGTAGTTAAGGATGTCTGTACTGTTTATTTGGGTGATATCCCATCAGTAGTCCCCACAAGAGACAAATATTTAATGAATATCATGCTGGCAGCAGGCAAAAAAGCGCTTACCAGGAAATGGCTAGAGAAGAATGCCCCAACAAAGAAAGACTGGCAGGGAATAGTCGAGGAAATATACAAGATGGAAAAACTGACAGCCTTTTTGAACCTTAAATTGGATCGTTTTCATAAGAATTGGGAGAAATGGGAGAGATTTACTAACAGCAATACCACGCAATGATGGAGGGCAGGTTGTATAACTGAGGTTTAACCTACTCCCGTATGTTTACTGGAAGTGGAAGAGCCTGTTGTGGATACGAACACTTCATAATGGACTGGAAACACCCCTTAAGAACATCATCAGAGGCGGAACATTAAGGGCTACATGGACCCCGATATATGGGCAAAACCAGAGGTCATGGGACTCTGAAGAGAAGGGATGATGGCTCTCCCGGAACAGGGCGGACCCGACGGTTCCACTGTGCCAATTGTTATTGTTATTGTTGTTATATGTTTTATGTACCTTAACAAAACTTTCAATAAAAAGAAAATATAAAAAAATAAATAAAATAAAATAAATAGATAAAAAGCAATTAAATCTAACATCTTCTGTTTATCCATGAAAACAAATCAATATGAAATAATCGTGATGCATCGGGATATCGAATCGAAATGAATCGTTGACCCAATAATCGAATCGGGAGACAAGTGAAGATTCACACCTCTAGTTTTAGTAGTTATTAGTTTTTAAGTCATTTTAATTAGTTTTAATAATTATTTCATTTAGGTCTTCTTTTTAATTATTATTTATAAACCATTCACTGCCATTGACGAATTAAGCCGTCATTTTTGTTGAGAAGCAACATGTCTTTAAACAAATTCATGTTACATAACAAATTACATTCCTGACTGAACACTCTTTGGTTTAAAAAGAGGTTTTAAAGATGGATCATTTTCTTGGCTCTCTTTAAATCCAACCGTTCACTGCCAATAACGACTAAAGTCGTCATTTGCATTTTTTTTACTGTGTGGGTGTCGGAACGAGCCCCCGCACCGTGAGAAGTAACATCTCAGCTCTAAAGCCAATCTTCATCCAAGTACGTCACACGTCACGTGATCAGGAAGCAGAAATTCATGTGTTAGGAGATCGTTTTGGGCCGCTGCTGTAAAATAAAATGAGGTGTGAACCGGAAAAGCTTCCACGGACAATTCAACAACGGATTATGAAAGAACGGATAACGCTTGAAACGAGCAGATTTTCCTGATGTAAGACGTGAGTCGCCGCTTTGTTTTGATTGTTTTGGCATCGACATCATCCTAGCGCGCAACGTTCTGGAACTCTTACAAAAACAGTGAAAACGGTGAGAAATGCTGCAGCGAATGAGTTAATAACGGTAAACAACTTTTTGAACCACATCTCCTGCTTTCCTAGTACAGTGGACTTCTGTGTTCTTTTAATGTCAATCTCATTGGGTTGTTTTACTTATTTCTAACTGTTCTCGCTTGAACAGTGTAAAAATATCTCATCATGCAACTTTTATTTTTTTGTGTTTGTAGGTGTTCAGCAAATGGTGCTGATTTATGAAGCAGCCAGCTCCTGAAGAACTGAGGCCTCTTTTGAACCAGAAGGACATGGAGCTCCTCAACATGAAGCAGGAAGAGGAGGAGCAGCTTGATGAGATTAAAACTGATGCCACCAACATTTCATTCTCTGCAGTTTCTCGTCAGTTTAAGGAAGAAGGAAGAGAAGTTCTGTTGTCACAGTTTGATCAGAACCAACCTAAAGACGCAGATCTTCCAACCAGCAGCACCACTGACCAGATGAAAGCAGAAAGTGGTAGAGAGGACTGTGGAGGAGCAAAACGTACCAGGAATCTAGATCCAAAACTTTATAAAGATGATTCCAACTCTTCAGAGACTGAAGTCAGCCAAGATGAAGATGATGACCAGGATGGCAACAATTCTGACTGTCAGCTAAAGCCTTTTGCTTGTGAGCTCTGTGGGAAAAGATTTTACCAAAAGACATATCTGAACATTCACATGATAATCCACACAGGACAGAAGCCTTTTGCCTGTGAGCTCTGTGGACAAACATTTGCTCATAAGGGAAGCTTGAAGAGACACATGAGAGTCCACACAAGACCAAAGCCTTTTGCTTGTGAGCTCTGTGGACAAGAATTTAGCCACAAGTGCAATTTGAACAATCACATGAGAGTCCACACAGAACAGAAGTTTTTTGCTTGTGAGCTCTGTGGACAAAAATATAAACATAGGCGTAATTTTGAAAGACACAAAAAAGTCCACACAGGACAAGATATATGTGTTTGTGAGCTCTGTGGACAAAGATTTGTTCGAACGGAACACTTAGACAGACACATGAGTGTCCATACAGGACAGAAGCCTTTTGTTTGTGAGCTCTGTGGGAAAAGATTCAGACAAAAGGGAACTTTAGACACACATATGAGAGTCCATACAGGACAGAAGTCTTTTGCTTGTGAGCTCTGTGGACAAAGATTTAGTCATAAGTCAAGTTTAAACGGTCACATGAGAGTCCATATAGGACTGAAGCCTTTTACTTGTGAGCTCTGTGGACAAAGATTCAGACAAAAGGGAACTTTAGACACACATATGAGAGTCCATACAGGACAGAAGTCTTTTGCTTGTGAGCTCTGTGGACAAAGATTTAGTCATAAGTCAAGTTTAAACACTCACATGAGAGTCCATACAGGACTGAAGCCTTTTGCTTGTGAGCTCTGTGGACAAAGATTCACACACAAGGGAAATTTAGGCAAACACATGAGACTCCACACAGGACAGAAGCCTTTTGTTTGTGAGCTCTGTGGACAAAGATTTAGTGTAAAGTCAAGTTTAAACCGTCACATGAGAGTCCACACAACACACAAAGCATCAGTTTAACTCTAATGATTATTATTGTAATTCTCACATCGTTAATGTTTAGTCGTTTAGTCAGTGGTTTCAGGTTTGGTTGGTCAACACAATCCTCCCAGACCTCCTCCAAGTCAAACTGTCCCATATGAACGTGCCTGACCCAATTCTGACGTACAGGAAGCAGAAAATGAGGCTGGGGAAGAATGTCTCTGACCTGCAGACCATCAGCACCAGTTCTCCTCAGGGCTGTGTTCTCTCCTCTCTGCTCTTCTTCCCGTACACCAACGGCTGCACTCCAACCACGAGTCTGTTGTCATGTGATGAAGGAGCTATTCCACCGAAGATTTTTTTTACCCTCTCTCCTTAGATGCCTCTGACAGAACTAATCTGCATGAGACTTCCTCAAGGTCATGCATTTTTTTCTTAACTGCTTCCTTTCCAGCCCAAGAGAAGAATGAAGACAAAGGACTCTTTCCTTTTAATAAATCAAAGAACTCTATTTTTAATAAAGCTAATCAAACAAAGTGTTAGTCAATAATATAATGTTGACCAATCTGTGAAATGACAATGTTATGATTAATATGTTTTAATAAGTAATATGACTTTAATCTAGCTGCACTAGGCATGCTGATCACACGTAATGTAAACGCATGACACATTGCTGTTACTGATCCAATCAGAACCTTCCTTTCTGAAGCGTGGTTTAGTCTCTGTGGTGTTTATAAATCTGTCCCAACTTTGATTCGACCAGAAATCAAAACATCCAGATTAAAGGAGTGTGGGGCAAGTAAATAGTGTAAGGTTATGAAGTTCGGAATTTTCAGCTCCACACAGCTGCCCCTGTACACAATAACACCCGTGTATAAAAGCCAAGGTCGGGTGTTCCTCAGACTGTTTACATTCCAGGAGAAGAGTCCGAAGGAGAAGAAGAACGCTTTTACTTAATCAAAGTACTTTATTTGTGATTAAAAAAATTAAGCAAAACATATGTTGATCATATCCAACCCCTCTCCAGGTCTCGGGTTCCAGAGCCAATGCAATGTGTCGAGGTGAGTCCGACTATATCTAGCCGGTACCGCTCAACCTCTGCCACAAGCTCCGGCTCCTTCCCCGCCAGCGAGGTGACGTTCCATGTCCCAAAAACTAGTTTTCTTGTCCGGGGATTGGACCGCCAAGGCTCCCGCCTTGGTCTGCCACCCGATTCGCATTGCACCGGACCCTTCATGTTCCTCCTGCGGGTGGTGGGTCCACAGTTGGACGAGCCCATGTATCCGGTTCGGGCTGGGCCCGGCCGGGCCCCATGGGCGAAAGCCCGGCCACCAGGCGCTCGCTCACGGGCCCCAACCCCAGGCCTGGCTCCAGGGTGGGACCCCGGTAACCCTCCGGGCCGGGTACTCCGACTCTTCGTTTTAACCGCCATGAAAGATCCTTCGAACCGTTCTTTGTCTCACCCTTCACCTAAGACCAATTTGTCATGGGAGACCCTACCAGGGGCACTAAGTGCCCCAGACAACATAGCTCCTAGGATCATTAGGGCACTCAAACTCCTCCACCACGATAAGGTGACGGTTCAAGGAGGAGTGCAGCAGTGGCAGTTGCCGAGGCAAAATCTCGGGCGTGGGAGGAGTTTGGTGAGGCCATGGAGAAAGACTATCGATCGGCTCCAAAGAGGTTCTGGCAAACTGTCCGGCGCCTCAGGAGAGGAAGGCAGCAACTCGCTCACACTGTTTACAGTGGGGATGGGGAGCTGCTGACGTCAACTGAGGCTATAGTCGGACGGTGGAAGGAATACTTTGAGGAGCTCCTCAATCCCACCAATGCGCATTCCGAGGAGGAACCAGAGCTGGGAGGCCTGGGGATGGACTGTCCGATCTCGGGGGCAGAAGTTGCTGAGGTAGTCAAACAACTACACAGCGGCGGAGCCCCGGGGGCGGATGAGGTTCGTCCTGGGTATCTCAAGGCTATGGATGTTGTAGGGCTGTCATGGTTGACACATCTCTACAACATTGCGTGGTCATCGGGGGCAGTTCCTAGGGAGTGGCAGACCGGGGTGGTGGTCCCCATCTTTAAGAAGGGTGACCTGAGGGTGTGTTCCAACTATAGGGGGATCACACTCCTCAGCCTCCCTGGAAAGGTCTACGCCAAGGTACTGGAGAGGAGGGTCCGATCGATTGTTGAATCTCAGATTGAGGAGGAGCAATGTGGTTTTCGTCCTGGCCGTGGAACTGTGGACCAGCTCTATACACTTGCAAGGGTGATGGAGGGGGCATGGGAGTTTGCCCAACCAATCCACATGTGCTTTGTGGATTTGGAGAAGGCTTTTGACCGTGTCCCCAGGGGCACCCTGTGGGGGACGCTCCAGGAGTATGGGGTGGGTGGCCTTCTGTTAAGGGCCATTCAGTCCCTTTACCAGAGGAGCGTGAGTTTGGTCCGCATAGCTGGTAGTAAGTCGGACCTGTTCCCGGTGAGGGTTGGACTCCGCCAGGGCTGCCCTTTGTCACCGGTTCCGTTCATCACTTTTATGGACAGAATTTCTAGGTGCAGCCGTGGTGTGGAGTGTGTCGAGTTTGGTGGCAGGAGAATCTCGTCTCTGCTTTTTGCGGATGATGTGGTCCTCCTAGCTTCATCCAGCTCTGACCTTCAGCTCTTGCTGGGTAGGTTCGCGGCCGAATGTGAAGCGGCTGGGATGAGGATCAGCACCTCCAAATCTGAGACCATGGTTCTCGACCGGAAAAGGGTGGCTTGCCACCTCCAGGTCGGGGGAGAGGTCCTACCTCAAGTGGAGGAGTTTAAGTATCTCGGGGTCTTGTTCACGAGTGAGGGTAGGAGGGATCGGGAGATCGACAGGCGGATTGGTTCGGCGTCTGCAGTGATGCGGACGCTGAGCCGATCTGTCGTGGGGAAGAGGGAGCTGAGCCAGAAAGCCAGGCTCTCGATTTACCGGTCGATCTACGTCCCAATCCTCACCTATGGTCATGAGCTTTGGGTAATGACCAAAAGAACGAGATCGCGGATACAAGCGGCCGAAATGAGTTTCCTCCGTAGGGTGGCCGGGCTCAGCCTTAGAGATAGGGTGAGGAGCTCGGACATTCGGGAGGGACTCGGAGTAGAACCGCTGCTCCTCCGGATCGAAAGGAGCCAGTTGAGGTGGTTTGGGCATCTGGTCAGGATGCCTCCTGGACGCCTCCCTGGGGAGGTGTTTCGGGCATGTCCTGCCGGCAGAAGGCCCCCGGGTCGACCCAGGACACGTTGGAGAGGTTACATCTCCAATCTGGTCCGGGAACGCCTTGGGGTCCTGCCGGAGGAGCTGGTGGACAAGGCCGGGGAGAGGACGGTCTGGAGCTCCATAGTTGGGATGGTGCCCCCGCGACCCGGACCCGGATAAGCGGAGGAAGACGAAGACGAAGACGATATGTTGATCAATAATAATCAAGTGAATGATCTGTGGAATAAAGATGTCATGATTTATGTGTTTAATGAAAACAGGACTATTGCACAGACAGACTGACCCTCATCTCCATAGAAACGCATGACACATTGTTCCAACCAATCAGAGCTTTCGGCTGCCACAGGAGAATCTGGCTTGTTGACTTAAAGTGTCCAATCCGCTTTACTAAAACTTATCAACAATTCAGAGATATAAAACAAGGCAACGCCATTTTAAGCTCAGTTCCATTTTGACTTCAGTTCTGTTCACCGTCATCCCAAAGAGAAGCACAGACTGGCCAGATGTGTTTTCTTCTTTAAACTAAGAACTGCGAAGTTGGAGATTTTCGTCGTTTAACAACCAGACGACATCCTTTCAAAATAAGAGCACCTGCTGACGCTGCCGACTGGTACCGGGGTCGACCCTTCAGACGGGCTTTGACGTGCTGCGACCGCTGCTTCGACAGCTCCAGTACACATCCGAGGTTCTTGGACCTGGGATTTCCTGATCTACCTGGGAGGCCCCCCACTGGGTACGTACACGGCAAATTAGCAGCTCATGTCATCACTTTATAAGCCTCGTGATATCTAGTCATAACAAAGACGACCAGATTCAATGACGTCAGCCTAAGGAGTCTGAACCAACCACACACACACACACACACACACGCACCATCACAACATCCAAATCCATTTTCATCCATCACAGAGTTAGTCCTGGTAGATTGTTAAGAATTTATAGTTAAGAAATTAAAGATTCTCAAACGATCCCAACTCTCTCTCTTTTCTTGTCTCAAAGTCAATACAGAGTGTTTAAATGAACTCCCTGATGATAAAAACAATCTATTCTTCTGATTATAATAAGTGATCTACTTGCAGTGTATTAAAATACAACTCTAGATAGTTACATCACTCTATTCCGTTACAATAGGATTCATGTTCATTCTTGTGAAGCTTATGGGTGATGAAGCATTTTAAATATTCACACAGCAACTCTTTAAAGTCAACAGCCTGAAGACTAAATGTAAGCTTGAAAGATAAGTAACCTGAGAATATTACAATAACCAACAACTCAAAATGTTGAGCAAATGTCATGGGGGGGGGGGGGGTGCAAAATCAAAAGCAGCATTAAACTGAGCAATCAAAAGCAAAACTCAAATATCAAAGTGTCATCATAAAGAAAGTTCTACTTTCCATTTTGTTCTACTGCTGTGGCCAGTCAGCAGGATCCATGGGGCCAGCAGCTCCTACATGTTCACACACATCTGTTGAAGCTGATGATGGTGTCTCTTCAGGCTGTTGGAGTGGAGCACTGAGTCTGCTGGTGTTGGGTTCTTCTTCTGTGAGAAAATAAACACACACACACACACACACACACACACAAAGCAACTTAACCCTCTGATGCATGAATTAAGAACAGCGCCACTTTCATGTTCAGTATTCCTCGGTCATGTGCAGTGATGCTTTTCATTATTTTTAATGTTACTGGACTTTTTATTTTATTGATCTTTTTTTTAATCTGTTCTATGAAAACATGAATAAAATGATCAAAAACAGGTGGAAGTGGGGAATATTTGAAAAAACTTATGTCTCACTCTCAGGTGCTCTTCAGCATTAAATAAATGTAGAACATGAGGAAGAAGAACCGGTGATCTGAGGCACTCTGAGGTTTTCATTTATTAAACAAGGAAACACCGACGCGTTTCGGTACGACCTTCTTCAGGTCATAAACCTTTCTGCCCTGAAGATGACTCACTATGTCACAAAAACTAACGTCCATCCTTTTTTTTTTACAAATTTACAGCCTAATTGACAATAACATCTTAAGGAGACAATTTCAGATGTGTATGTTCAGATTATTTAATATTCTCAATGCTAAATCAATGCTGCACTGATTGTGCCAAAAACAAGTGTCTGGTGTGGATTTAAATAAATTAATTTTGCATATCGATATATGTGATAAGCCGTTTAATTTGAAAATGTCCGTTTCTACTGCTGATTACAAATAGCCTAACAAGTAACTTACTCACCTGGTTCTAGATGCTGAGATTGTAGCTCAGTAAATGTGCTGCTGCGTGATGCCTGGATGAAGACGCTGCAGCGTAAACAAGAAAGAGACGCCATAAGATGTCATGCTGTGTTTAGGCTGTTCTCACTCCCCGCCGGGCCCGGCGGCAGCGCGGGAGTCCCCGCCACGGCCGCGGCGGTGCCGCCCGCCCGATGTGTCGGACAAAGTTGAAATTTTGCTACACCCACACCTAACGTTCTTCTGATATACAAATATTAAATTCATATTGTATGCGTACTTAAAACTTGAAACTAAGTTCATAAAAAGGCTGCAATCAAGCTCCAAAAACCAGTAAAAAATCTTACATTCTTCATCATCACAGTGAGACTCAACATTGTCTCACTGCATCTGGACACGACGATTCAAAAGTAAAATGAATGGGTTAAAGTTACAGATACTGTATTGTGTGTGTAAACAGCTAGCGAGGGTCCGTCCGTGGACCGTGCGTGGCAGGAGAGGCAGTTAGCTACAATGCTAACGCAAAAAGTTCCTTTGCCAAACTTATAAAGTCTACATACCTCTGCTTTGGGCCCGTTTTTTTTCTTCCTCCTTCCTTCGCTTTCGGCATGCTGATCCCGATGGCTTAGGTGTTCTTTTCATCGTAAAATATCAAAAGTTTCAACGCGACGACAACAGGATGTCCTTCTGTGCTACCCACACACGTGATCTACGACACCGTTAACGGTCAAATGCTTCAGAGCGGTGGCCCAAGCGGGAGCTCGTCATGCAGCCAGATCATTAGAATTTAAATATTGATGTTTTAATTTCATGTCATTTCAGAAGGGAATTTTGAGTATGTAGAGAGTGCATTTCATATTACAAACATAAATTTAATAAACTTTTTTTTGTTTTGCACCCTGTTCATCAGATGGAGCCCCACAGGGCCGCCTGTGTCGCATGTCAGCAAAGCCGGCCCTGTGGATGGAAAACTAAGGTGGAATGCGAGGTTTGAATGTGTGAATGAATCTCAGCAGGTTTCTTTCAGAGAGAGAAGCGCGTTCTGGGTGGGAAACGTTGTTTGGCAGCTAACCCAGTTGTTTCTTAGAGAGAACAGCATCTGACATAATCTGTGTGCTACCTCACCCCTCAGACCACCCTCTGTGTGGATCCCAGGGCCTGCTCTGGGTAATTTGGTGCCCAAGGCGAGAGTGCCCATTTGCCCCCCCCCCCCCCCACCTCTCACCCAAACCCAAGTCCACCCACCCACCACACATTGGAAAAAGCAGCTCCACAGTTATTCCTTAGTTACTAAATTTTTATTTTAAATATTCCCACAGCAACTCTTTAAAGTCAACAGCCTGAAGAATAAATGTCAGCTTGAAAGATAAGTAACCTGAGAATATTACAATAACCAACAACTCAAAATGTTGTGCAAATGTCATTGGGGGGGGGGGATGCAAAATCAACAACTGTGCAATCAAAAGCAAAACTCAAACATCAAAGTGTCATCATAAAGAAAGTTCTATTTTCCATTTTGTTCTACTGCTGTGGCCAGTCAGCAGGATCCATGGGGCCAGCAGCTCCTACATGTTCACACACATCTGTTGAAGCTGATGATGGTGTCTCTTCAGGCTGTTGGAGTGGAGCACTGAGTCTGCTGGTGTTGGGTTCTTCTTCTGTGGGAAAATAAACACACACACACACACACACACACACACACACACACACACACACACACACACACACACACACACACACACACACACACACACACACAAAGCAACTTAACCCTCTGATGCATGAATTAAGAACAGCGCCACTTTCACGTTCAGTATTCCTCGGTCATGTGCAGTGATGCTTTTCATTATTTTTAATGTTACTGGACTTTTTATTTTATTGATCTTTTTTTTCATCTGTTCTATGAAAACATGAATAAAATGATCAAAAACAGGTGGAAGTGGGGAATATTTGAAAAAACTTATGTCTCACTCTCAGGTGCTCTTCAGCATCAAATAAATGTAGAACATGAGGAAGAAGAACCGGTGATCTGAGGCACTCTGAGGATTTCATTTATTAAACAAGGAAACACCGACGCGTTTCTGTACGACCTTCTTCAGGACATAAACCTTTATACCTTGAAGATGACTCACTATGTCACAAAAACTGTGTGTTCAGATTATTTAATATTCTCAATGCTAAATCAATGCTGCACTGATTGTGCCAAAAACAAGTGTCTGGTGTGGATTTAAATAAATTAATTTTGCATATCGATATATGTGATAAGCCGTTTAATTTGAAAAAGCCCGTTTCTACTGCTGATTGCAAATAGCCTAACAAGTAACTTACTCACCTGGTTCTAGATGCTGAGACTGTAGCTCAGTAAATGTGCTGCTGCTGCGTGATGCCTGGATGAAGACGCTGCAGCGTAAACAAGAAAGAGACGCCATAAGATGTCATGCTGTGTTTAGGCAGTTCTCACTCTCCGCCGGGCCCGGCGGCAGCGCGGGAGTCCCCGCCACGGCCGCGGCGGTGCCGCCCGCCCGATGTGAAGGACAAAGTTGAAATTTTGCTACACCCACACCTAACGTTCTTCTGATATACAAATATTAAATTCATATTGTATGCGTACTTAAAACTTGAAACAACCTTCATAAAAGGCTGCAATCAAGCTCCAAAAACCAGTAAAAAATCTTACATTCTTCATCATCACAGTGAGACTCAACATTGTCTCACTGCATCTGGACACGACGATTCAAAAGTAAAATGAATGGGTTAAAGTTACAGATACTGTATTGTGTGTGTAAACAGCTAGCGAGGGTCCGTCCGTGGACCGTGCGTGGCAGGAGAGGCAGTTAGCTACAATGCTAACGCAAAAAGTTCCTTTGCAAAACTTATAAAGTCTACATACCTCTGCTTTGGGCCCGTTTTTATTCTTCTTCCTTCCTTCGCTTTCGGAATGCTGATCCCGATGGCTTAGGTGTTCTTTTCATCGTAAAATATCAAACGCTTAAACGCAACGACAACAGGATGTCCTTCTGTGCTACCCACACACGTGATCTATGGCACCCTTAACGGTCAAATGCATCGGAGCGGTGGCTCAAGCGGGAGCTCGAAATGCTGCCAGATTATTAGAATTTAAATATTGATGTTTTAATTTCATGTCATTTCAAAGGGGAATTTTGAGTATGTAGAGAGCGCATTTCATATAACAAACATGAATTTAATGAACTATTTTTTATTTTTTTTTTATTTTGCGCCCTATCCATCAGATGGCGCCCCAGGCGGCCGCCTGTGTCGCCTGTCGACAAAGCCGGCCCTGGTGGATCCGGAGGTCAAAGGAGGATGTTGTCAGCCTCAGGGTACTCGGTCCGGTAGAGAAGACCCGAGTGGAACCGACTCTCTGGTCCAGAGTTGTCGCAGGGTACACAGTATTGAGCTTGCGTCTGGCTTATCTCTGAAGGAGTTTTTACGTCAACTGGATACAGGTGCGTTTATTCGAAGCAATTCTATCGGCGTGACAGAATGCTTAGTAGAGACTTGGGCGGCCGTCCCTCGTCCTCTGGTGGGTTCAACAACTGAACTTACAGCTGCAGAAATTTGGTTTTAACAAAACCTCAGAACACGCCCTCTCAGCGTAAGAAAGCTTGTTGTTATGGAGTAAAGACATGTGAGGTGGTTACCTTTACCCTGGATTCTCCTCTGTGTGAGGTGGTTAACGTGCAAGTGACCTTCTGGTTTACTCAACACACGTCACTGATTATCATAATAATTATTATTATTACACAAAGCATAATAAGTTATTTCAGTAATTAAAATACATTTATACTGAACCAAGATGATTATTTATGATAATTGTAATAAACAGTAATAAAGTGAAAGAGTTTATTCAAATTATTATTGTGAAATCTTGAAGGAAAGACCGTTCCTGATGAGCATGTGCACGCTAACTCCAGCTCAAATAAATAAAAGGAATAAATGGACTGACTCTTAAAGCCTAAAAGGAGACATCATCCTTTTAAATTCTTCTTTTTTACATCTAAATCATTCAGTTGGGGTCTAAACTCAGTGGAACTGCAGTTCTTCGGTCTGATTTCCTCATTATTGCTGCTCTACAGACCCCTCATCTACCCCTGTTCTGAGGAGAGTCTGAGAATGAGCCGTTTTTGGGTACTGTCTCTTTAAATGTGGAGAAGGAGCTGCAAACTCCGCCCCCCTCCACAGAGCAGACCTACTCTCCTCCCCCAGTCGGACTTTGTAGTTATAGAGAAATCATGGAAAGAACCGCCCTCTCCACGTTGCGCAACACTCTCCCAGCGCCTGTTTACAAGTAGCTGTGTGGGTTCTCTCCGGGTCCTCCGGCTTCCTCCCACAGTCCAAATTCATGACAGTCAAGTTGATTGGTCTGTCTAAATTGTCCGTAGATGTGAGTGTGTGTGTGTCCAGGCACTCTGTCCAGCGTGTTCCTCACCTGATTCCCCAATGACCGCTGGAGATGGGCACCAGCACCCCCGCGACCCTACATGGACAAGCAGGTTCATAAAATGGATGGATGGATGGACTTAGCAGTTGTAAAGTGAAAATGACAATGTTTATGTTAACACATTTTCATTCTCAGATTTGACATTTCAAATTGAATTCAGTACAAATTTTGCTGGAGTGTTATTAGAAAATTAAATCTCAAATGTTTTTTTATTTATACTTTTCATTAAGTCACAGATTAAGCAATGATGAAGAAGAAAATCAAAAGAAGTTTGGAAGATTGCTTATTAATTTTATTTATGAGTCAAATTTGGCAGTTCTAATGTGAAAATTAAAAATTAATTCTGCTACTGCATAATCATTTAATTTCTGGTACACATACGCTTCCATATGATTCTTCCTTACTTTTATGTCTTATCCAAAAAATTCCAGTAATTGAGAAAAAAATAACATTTCTCTTTTTACACAAGATTCTATAAACTAACAGGACACACACTGTCAGTAAATTTGGAAAAATGTAAAATAAAACCAGAAAAGGGGCCCAGAGAGCTGCAGAGTGAGTCAGGGATAGGTTTCTACTATGTGCCTGAAAAGAAATCTGTCCTAAAGGCAAAATTCAAAAGCAGCGAGACTCCCACTTGGAAGTCTTTCACTGCTTTTGGAGCTGGCCATTAAGAAAATTGGCAATATTAGTTAAAAAAATATCATTTCCCTTATTTGTGAAATGAACTTTGACAAAAATATCCCTGGACTGTCGTGTCTGATGTGAGGATGCACAACAACTGCACCATTTAATTAGTAATAAGTGTAGCCATAACACTGTTGACAAACCTCCAGTCTTCTCCATTTTTGGAGGTTTTACACCTGCCCTCCAGCTACACCTTTGGGTGATGGATGAGAAGAAGATGACCATATGAGGGTGCAGAAGGTGAAGCTGGTGGAGGTCCTTCTCCATCATGTTGACCAGCATCACACTGCTGACCACCCCCATGTCATTGCCGCCACAGTGGATGAGAAGGACATCAGGAGCTGCTCTTCCTCACAGGGACTGGAAAAAGAAGGGGAGAAGGTCTTTCCACCTCAGTCCGCCCAAGCAAACCAGGAGACACGGACTTCAGGGAGGCCAAGCTACACCTGCTGCTTTGTGTAAGCTGATGTTGAAGACTCAGGCAGCCATGGTGGCCTTGTAACAGATCTAAAAAGAAAAAGTGTTGTAATAAAAGAGTGAACCCCTCCCAGACCTCCTTTCATGACTGCTAATCAGCTGATTTATTTTTGTGATCATAGTGAGTTACAGTAATCCTAATATATTTTATTTCTATTGCACAAAGGACACGTTTTCATTACTGTTATCAGGTTCTCTCTGTGATTTTGCTTGTTCCACTGGGTTATCTTGTGCTCATTTTATGGGTCTCTTTTCTCTTTGTGAACGAGTCCTGAATAAAGGCTACTTGGCTTTAATTGTGATAAAAGTTTTGGGAGATACAAACAACTATTACGTTTTAGAAGTATCGTCGTTGTCTTCCTCCGCTTATCCGGGTCCGGGTCACGGGGGCAGCATCCCAACTAGGGAGCTTCAGGCCGTCCTCTCCCCGGCCTTGTCCACCAGCTCCTCCGGCAGGACCCCAAGGCGTTCCCGGACCAGATTGGAGATGTAACCTCTCCAACGTGTCCTGGGTCGACCCGGGGGCCTCCTGCCGGCAGGACATGCCCAAAACACCTCCCCGGGGAGGCGTCCAGGAGGCATCCTGACCAGATGCCCAAACCACCTCAACTGGCTCCTTTCGATCCGGAGGAGCAGCGGTTCTACTCCGAGTCCCTCCCGAATGTCCGAGCTCCTCACCCTATCTCTAAGGCTGAGCCCGGCCACCCTACGGAGGAAACTCATTTTGGCCGCTTGTATCCGCGATCTCGTTCTTTCGGTCATTACCCATAGCTCATGACCATAGGTGAGGATTGGGACGTAGATCGACCGGTAAATCGAGAGCCTGGCTTTCTGGCTCAGCTCCCTCTTCACCACGACAGATCGGCTCAGCGCTCGCATCACTGCAGAGGCCGAACCAATCCGCCTGTCGATCTCCCGATCCCTCCTACCCTCATTCGTAAACAAGACCCTGAGATACTTAAACTTCTCCACTTGAGGTAGGACCTCTCTCCCGACCGGGAGTTGGCAAGCCACCCTTTTCCGGACGAGAACCTTGGTCTCAGATTTGGAGGTGCTGATCCTCATCCCAGCCGCTTTAAACTCGGCCGCAAACCTACCCAGCAAGAGCTGAAGGTCAGAGCTGGATGAAGCTAGGAGGACCACATCATCCGCAAAAAGCAGAGACGAGATTCTCCTGCCACCAAACTCGACACACTCCACACCACGGCTGCACCTAGAAATTCTGTCCATAAAAGTGATGAACGGAACCGGTGACAAAGGGCAGCCCTGGCGGAGTCCAACCCTCACCTGGAACAGGTCCGACTTACTACCAGCTATGCGGACCAAACTCACGCTCCTCTGGTAAAGGGACTGAATGGCACTTAACAGAAATCCACCCACCCCATACTCCTGGAGCGCCCCCCACAGGGTGCCCCTGGGGACACGGTCATAAGCCTTCTCCAAATCCACAAAGCACATGTGGATTGGTTGGGCAAACTCCCATGCCCCCTCCATCACCCTTGCAAGGGTATAGAGCTGGTCCACAGTTCCACGGCAGGACGAAAACCACATTGCTCCTCCTCTATCTGAGATTCAACTATCAATTGGACCCTCCTCTCCAGCACCTTGGAGTAGACCTTTCCAGGGAGGCTGAGGAGTGTGATCCCCCTATAGTTGGAACACACCCTCAGGTCACCCTTCTTAAAGATGGGGACCACCACCCCGGTCTGCCACTCCACAGGAACTGCCCCCGATGACCACGCAATGTTGCAGAGACGTATCAACCATGACAGCCCTACAACATCCATAGCCTTGAGATACCCAGGATGAACCTCATCCGCCCCCGGGGCTCTGCCACTGTGTAGTTGTTTGACTACCTCAGCAACTTCTGCCCCTGAGATTGGACAGTCCATCCGCAGGTCTCCCGGCTCTGGTTCCTCCTCGGAATGCGCGTAGGTGTGATTGAGGAGCTCCTAAAAGTATTCCTTCCACCGTCCAACTATAGCCTCAGTTGACGTCAGCAGCTCCCCATCCCCACTGTAAACAGTGTGAGCGAGTTGCTGCCTCTCTCTCCTGAGGCGCCGGACAGTTTGCCAGAACCTCTTTGGAGCCGATCGATAGTCTTTCTCCATGGCCTCACCAAACTCCTCCCACGCCCGAGATTTTGCCTCGGCAACTGCCACTGCTGCACCCCGCTTGGCTATCCGGTACCTGTCTGCTGCCTCCGGAGACCCACAGACCAGCCACGCCCTGTAGGCCTCCTTCTTCAGCCTGACGGATCCCCGCACCTCTGGTGTCCACCAGCGGGTACGGGGGTTGCCACCACGACTGACACCGGCCACCTTGTGACCACAGCTAGAAACAGCTGCCTCAACAATCGCAGAGTGGAACAAGGCCCACTCGGAGTCAATGTCCCCCACTGCTCTCAGGATGCGGTCAAAGCTCTGCCGGGGGTGGGAGTTGAAAACCGTCTTAACAGGTTCTTCTGCCAGGCGTTCCCAGCAGACCCTCACTATGCGTTTGGGGTTGCCAGGTCTACACGGCATCTTCCCCTGCCATCTGATCCAACTCACCACCAGGTGGTGATCAGTTGACAGCTCGGCCCCTCTCTTCTGTCATGGTCAGCCCCGGCCTCCCTGACTGTGTCTCTCCTGCCTTGATTAACCTTATTGTTCTCACCTGTCCCTCATTAATCTGCCCATGTGTTCCTGATTTCCCTGTGTATTTATACCTCCCTCCTTGTTGCTGTCTTTGTGATCAACTGTGTCAAAGCTGTGCTGACTTATGGCATTGAGTGTGAGGAAATAACGATCTTTCCACATAATCCAGTCCTCTCGGACCACTTTCTGATAACCTTTGAGTTTTTTATAACTGAGTTCTCGAGACATGAAAGTACATTTCACTATAGTCGGTCTCTATCTGACAACGCTGTTGCGTCTTTTAAATCAACTGTTCCATCTTTACTGTCCTCAGCATCTCAGAGGAACGTAGCAGAGGCAATGTTTTCAGTTCTAGCCCCTCACAAATTGATGCCTTAGTTCATCATGTGAATTCCTCTTTACGTGTGGCATTAGATGATGTAGCCCCTTTAAAAAAGAAGGTAATTAGGGACAGGAAGTTGGCTCCCTGGTTTAACTCTCATCTACGAGCCTTAAAACAAAACTCTAGGAAATTGGAGAGATCATGGCGCTCTACGCACCATGAGGAGGCCTACCTATCCTGGAAAAATAGTCTTGTGCTATTATGTCATCTTCTTCTTTTAACTCATACAGTCTTTTCACTAAACCCAGTTTCACACATGCATCCCCTCCTAGGATTGTACTAACATCTTCCTGTGTGATTTCAAACAATCTCATTTTCGTTCCCTTTGTACTCACAGGTAAGCGCTTTCTTGCCCAACGCTGCCACCTTGTGGCCGAAAAAGGAAACTAGCTTTGTTTTACTAGCTCAACATTTTCCTTTCAGTCCAAGGGCTTTTAAATGTTTTGAGTCACATTGCATTGCAGTCCGCTCCGGTGTCCAGCTTACAGATAAGTTCTTTGTCTTTTATTTTTAATCTTTCAGTCCATGCATCTTCCATTTTATCCGACCTGACCTCTGTAATGTTTTTTCCTTCTGTTTGGAGCATGCCGAGAAACATCTCAGTTTCACTTTCACTTTGATTGACAGCATGCACCTTCTTCCCGTGCTGCCTCCTCTGATCAGTGGATCTGCACATCCTTGCAAAATGATTCTTTTTACTGCACACTCTGCAGGTTTGACCTATTGCTGGGCTGTTTTTTCCTTGTTTCCACCCACATCTGTTACAACTTGTCTCGTTCAGATCAGGTTTCCTTGTTTTCGCTGCACTTTTTACGTCATTCGGTCTTGCTGTTCTCAGTTTGTTGACTTCTTCTTCAGTAAGAGCTTTCACTTGACTGGTTGTGATCTCACTCGCCCAACATACATCTATAGCTTTATCCAATGTGAAATCAGCTTCTCTCAGAAGCCTTCCTCCCACTTGATCATTGATTATGCCGCAGACTATTCTGTCCCGTATCAAAGAGTCGTGTAGATCACCAAACTCAGTCTTTAGCTCTATTTTTTAGTTCCGTTACATATGCGTCGATGATTTCAGCTTGTTTCTGTGCTCTCGTGAAAAACATGTGCCTGATGTATGGTAAATTTTTCCTTGGCTCGCAGTAGTCCTGAAACTTCTTCTTTAGCACAGCGATTTTATCTTTTTCCTCTTCAGAGAAATTAAAAGTATTACATACTTTTATGGCTTCTTCCTCGGCCACGTGTAGGATTGTTGCGCATTGCACCTTTTCCCCCGTCTCCGCTATGCCGCTGGCGGTGCAGAACAGCTCGTAGCGTTGCAGCCAGGTTCTCCAATTCTCCGCAAGGTAACCTTGCAAACTGAGGTTCTGTGGAGGCTGAAACTGTGCCATTTTCTTTCCGTTTATTCTTCTGACACCATGTTGTATTAATGAATCAGGACCACAAGTTGTTTAAGTGAATCAACTTTATCTCTTGCTCCTAGCCTCACATGTTACAGTCATCTTGAACACCATTCTCTTATGCTCCACCCCCCAGCTACGGGTGCCCGCATATACAAATCTCAATACATCACACTGAGGAAGTTTACAGCCACGAAAGAAACTTCCAGCAAGGTTAAAAAAAACCTTTTCTGTGTTTAAAAAGAACCAAAAATGCAACGTCATACTAAAACAAGTCACTTTAGTGTTAACCCTCTCAGGCTCAAAATAAGTCTTGATTAAAGGACGAACAACTAAGTCCTTCAGGGGAACTTCTGAGTTAAAAATGCTCATGAAGTACGTATGTGGAGTAACCAGGTAGGTAGGTTTTTACGTTGCTAATCTGCAACGCCTGCCTCCAGAGGGTTAAACAAATTATTAAATCTGAAATCAGCTTTAGTCTTCAGTTTGTTCTCAATGTGCATGGCATAACGGATGGTGGCCCTCGGTAGTTTAGAAACTCTGGATGCGGCCCTGCTACTGTCTCTCATCAGAAGCGCACGCGAAGCACCGCAGCTAGAGAGGAAGAAGCCAGTGGCTTTTCAAAATAATGTAAAAAATTTAACGTTTCATGATATTTAAATTATTTCAAACTACGATTGTGGTTAGCATAAGTGCGCAAATATAGGCTATATATGTCACTTCTTACGTTGTTGTACAGTAGTGTAACTGGTTGGGATTTGTTATGGTTGGACTTTTATGTTGAAGGGATGTTCTTGGCCGGCTGTGTGCAGAGTTCCGGTTCGGTTGTTTAGAAGAAAACGAGCTAGTGTGATCGGAGATCGTTAACGGTGTTTCTGCTGGAGTTAAGACGTGGGCTGCGGCCAACAGTAACCCGGAATAAAGATCCGAAACGGAAACAACAAGTTGGAGTCATTAGCATCTCTTAGAAAAGGCAACAAAAGTGTGTTTTATAGGTGTGGTGGCTTTTGTTGAGCCGTGGCGGTGCGACACGAACTAGTTTAGCCCAGCAGAAAGGCCCCGCGGCTGGCTGGACCCAGCTCGACACAGCAGCAGAGCGGTAAGCTTCATATCACTCTAAAATGTCGGCTAACTTTACTGTACACGCTCATTTACGGGCATTAGCAGCGTGCTAGCATTAGCATCCGACCCGCTAACGCTAGCACAACATGCTAGTAAAGCTAGCACCCAGATTAATGTGGATTCTGACGATTTTCGTGGAATAAAACGTGATCTGGGAATTGTGATGAACGCCTTTTTACACCAGATGATAACCTTCCACTGACTGTAGCAGCAGAGCGCCTGTGTGCCTCCGTGAGTGTGATGTGATGTTAGCATCCAGTAAAGAAATCTTGGGCTGCAGCTATCGAATATTTTTGTAATCGAGTACTCTATCGAATATTCTATCGATTAATCGAGTACTCTAATAAATTACCCTTTTGCGTTTGTAAAGCATTATATCAAACACCATGCTATAAAATATGAAAGACCTCTTAAAATGAGCAATTGCCAGTTATTCTTCAAGTTTATTCAAAATTAGTTTTCAAAACTTCAGCACTTAAACTTTACAGTAAATGCGAGCGGCTGCGGCCCAAACAGCAACAGAACCGCTCAAGGCGCATGCGCAAACATGGCTCGCCAGCTGTTTCCCTATTAACACACGTCCGTTTTAATTTCTACACTTTTTTTGTCTCACACTAACAAGGATTGTCGAGAAAGCATGTTTGCCGTGGTTATGTCAAATTACACTGATCACACAACATTTGTTTACTTTCTTTCGTTTTCCTCCGCCACTCCTAAATACCCGTGTCCTCCTGCAGCAATCCTGAGGGACAACGGACATCAATAACAAGTACACAGTAAAAAGTCAGACGTGTTGTAAAAACTGCTATTTTTTAGCACATTTTAAGACCGACGTGTTGCTACCAGACCCACCGTGTGAGCTGAAACTTGAGTGCTACAAACGAAAAAGTCGCAGTGTCCGCAGAATATATAGAAATACAGGCTAAAATGCATTATCATGTAGAGGCTCTGAGTCCGCTTGCAGAAGGGACATTTACATGTGGATGTTTCCTGGTCAGGTGCTGCAGCATCGAGGATGTGGTGTTGTGGTAGGCTAAATCCATTTTACAGTATTTACACTGGACTACGTTTTCCGCCTTACGACGTGAAAAATGGTCCCACACCTTTGAATTTTTCTGTCTTTTTCGCACTCCACCGGGATCCACGTTGTCCGCCATGGCTTAAGACAGGGATTCCCAAAGTGTGGTGCGCGCACCCCCAGGGGTGCGCGAGCTGCCGCTAGGGGGTGCGCGACATGAAAAGTGTAATGGCTGCGGAGCTCAGAGAAGTCTGTCAGGTGTCACCATTAGCGTTGCCAGAAAACTCATTTGTGGGTGGGCCAAAGAAAAAGTAAGTGGGCCCAATAAATGTAATTGAAAACAAGTATATTTTACTTGTGTGTGTGTGTGTGTGTGTCCTCCACATGTGCCCTAACTTCATAATAACAATGCGCCGAGCTTCAGCACTCTGGCCTGCGCACGCCGATATGTTCCGTATTTTATCATTTTTAACGGTGTTGGAGAAATCTGAAGGTGGTAATTAACACCCTGTCTCATGCAGGTGTTCTGACACTGTAAACCTCACACGCGCTGAAGATCTGAAGTTTAGAGTGCGTCTGTCAGAGTTCAGACGTGTTCCAGCGGAACCACGGCTCACGGGTGCACATGTGAGCACATCTGGGCTGGGCAGAAGTAATTTTACAACATTGGTTTAAATAGCGCCAATAACGAGACACAGTGACTTAAACGCTGCAAGTTGTGAAGTGCGTTCCATCCGCGAGCCGCATCACCAAGCGGAAAGTGAATGCGTCAAGCATAAACCAAGCTTCGTGGAGCTGTGCCGCGCGCGCACACACACACACACAGATTCAATAAGTGCACGCTGCGCAAACTGCGGCGCGCCGTCAGACTGAAGGCAGAAATGAGAGCTGCCTCCTCTGTGATAAAAAATTTTAAGAGGTTTTATAACAACATTTTTCATTCAAGGTCAAATTAAGATATTAGCATCTATTTTGGGATGATGTATTAAAGTCGGGTCCGCTCCAGCCAGTGACTCCGAACCTGACCACATCTCATGTTACTGCAGCATTTGTTATTCCAGTCCGCGTGGCAGCGGATCGCAGATTCAGCCACACCATAAAACAGCAATAAGTCTGTCTGAGGCTGTCGCGTGCACGTCCCATTTGCCGGTTCCGTTAAAACCCAGTTCCGTTAGAACTTATGAGACAGTGCATCTATCAGGGTTCTGTGGGGGTGTCGGCGAGTTTTATCGTACTAGACCCTGGTTTTGGACGTCCTAATTAGAATCGTATCTTTTATTTTAAAGGTGAAATGACTTGCACGAATAGTGTCCCCAGAGTAGTCCACTTCTTTCAAACTCGTTATCTTTTGGTTAAGATACTAGAGTGAAGTCTGTAGGAAGGCCAATCCTCTCAGCAATTGTTTGGATTATCTGGATTAATAATGCCCCTAACAGCTTATGTGGGAGGTTGGTAACTATAAAATGATTTTTGTTAGTTGATCAGGCTAACATAAATTTATCAATTTATTTAATTAATCCAACCCTCCAGCTGGTAGAGACTTTTTCAACCTGCAATCAGAGCCAAAAATAACCTCTAATATTTTGGTTTTATCGCCGTTAAGACAACTCGTTACAAAAACAACCGCTATCCCCCAAGGAGGAATTAGTTCTAAATGATTAAATAAGAGAGTTAGTTTACACTAGCTCCTGTCTTCTGAGAATCTCCCCAAACTACTCCCCAGCTTCGATCTGGGCTGCTGTTTTTATATCATTCCTGAGACTGCTCTAAACAATGTAAGAGTCACAAGTCATTCTCTCCTGACAGTTTAGGTCAAGAGGTCATTTACCAAATACACTTTTTTAGCTCTACACAAAACATTTTGGTGTCATTATCACTTCATGCAGTATTCACTTGAGGGCACAAAAGTTACATGTTGCACTCCTTATGGTAGCACAGGTCATAAATCTTCATGTTGGTAGCAAATTGTAGGTCTTCCTTCAGCATTCCTGAGGACTTCTGGATCCAAATGGACTGTCTTTTACTCTTCTCCATTCCTTCTTTTCCCGCCAGAGGTGGATCCAGGGGTGGGGCCATGGGTGGATCCAGAGAAGCCAGCCTGCCTCTTGACCCTTGGCCTAGTTCTGTCCCCGACAGCAAGTCCTGAACTCTTGTCCTCTTGACCCTTCTGTGACCCTTGTCTCTGACCACTGTTTCTAAGTCTTGACCGGCTGGGACTTGCAACATCCCCCACGGGGACGAACTTGGGCAAAGGACCATAAAAAGACAGAGCAGCAATGCAAGCCTTCATAAATCTAGCATCCATCTCACTCAGGAACGGCTGAACACTCAGACACCTAACTGTGGCCTCCACATCAACCCTCATTCTCATCATAATGCCATCATCAGCTACGGGTAAACACAAGGTCCCTTTGCGGGTTGTTACATAACCTTTAAACTGCTTTCTCCCATCAGCGGGATCTTCACCCAAGAAGAATAAAGATAAATCCATCACCGGAGCTTCTCCACGTGGAAGCGATCCCAGCATTTGCGGTGGGAAGCTGGCGCTGAAAACCAAAACATGATTTCTCGTATCTAACAAAGGCGCGGTCCCAAAAGAGTCACAGACTTCTGGGCCGAACCATCCAGTCTTTACAGACAAAATATTCATAAACTGGAAGCAATCTATAATCTTGCCTTGACAAACAAAGTAACACCCCTTCTGGGATTTAGTCCTCCATCGCAACTCCTTGCCGGGGGCAATTCGAACAGGGGGAGGGAATGCCTGCTGGCTCCCTACTAAGACAGATCATAGGGACTTCACTCATCACATCAGGACACGGGACACATGTCGAAGTTGTGGTCATTACTGATACAACCTCTTCAGTCACGTCAGATGAGGGCGCCGTTGTCAGCTCCTCGTCGTGGTTCCCACCAAGCAGGTCATTCATGCCAGGAGAGGTCAACATTAGTACGTCGTCCTCCTGACCAGCCTCCCGCTTGAGTCCCGTTTCCATTTGGTTTGGACGTACTGAATAAACCTGCAAGACACGCAGCGTTCATTCATCGTAGAATGCTCACATTGGAGTCCGATCGTCTTAGTCTGAGGCAATCCGTCCCTCCTGCGATTCACGGTGCACAAATAGTATGTGCCATTCAGAGAGAAAACAGTTGGTGGATTTGCAGAGGGGATTAATCCCTCTATGATATTCTGCAGGATCTAATCCATCTCAAGATTCAGAGCGTCAAGCAGTTCAGATTCAGGGTGAGTTTGATGAGCCATTTGTGTCCACTTCAAGTGACAGACTGACAGGTAAGGAGCAAGTGACATGCTGGTACATGCAGAGAGGCCTGCACTTAAACAGGAGCAACAAGAGGGGGGGCTAATGCTCCCCCTGTCCTGACACCTCTCTTCCCATCTTATCTAGATCTACCAGGTCAGGTCTTCTATCTCCTAACAGCCTTCTTCCTGTCATCTGCCACCTGTCGTGCTTACAGGCCAAAATCATACCGATTAATAAAACAATCACCCCAGACATTAATCCGAGTGCACAGAGAGGCCAGAAGAGAGCATCCCAGACTGGCCTAATTATGTGCTCTCTTACTCCTTTTACTAAAGTTTCCATTGAATCGGAAGTTCCTTGAATTACATTATTAGAAACTTGCACCACACTGTCACTCACAATCTCCCCCACACCGCGAACTATCAAACTCACGTGACGTAATGTGCCATTTATGCCATACGCAAAATAATCAAACCAGTCGGCTTTTTGCTGATCCAACGATCTTCGAAATGGTGAACAAAAACCACTTCTCAGGTCCCAATTTGGGAAATCTCTGAAGTTAGGAAACTCTTTGGGCGTGTCAGGGTCAATTGTGAATCTTTCAGGTTGAGGATTTTTCCCTAATCTAGGTTCATTAAAACACACATGATGGTCTATGCTTAATCCATTAAGGTAATTAAAATTAACCAGACTAAATGCTCCCCACTCCTGGGGCTGTGAATCCAGGGGGCACTAAGTCTCCAACCTTATCATTCATAATTATTATACGATCTAAAAGACCATTTCCGGTTTTCGTATCATTTACTTCCCAAGTATTTGATTTATCAATAGAAAACCAATTTGTTTTAACTCGAAGTTGACCATGTTCCATCACAAGAGTTTTAGTTCCCACTAATTTTCTTTCAAAGGTTTCTGCTTCAGTCCGTGTGTCCTGGGGGTAATAATCATATTTTTGCTTATTATATCCCTCTCCATACCAATATGTCATAGGATATGTCTCGTACATTCCTTTTCTATAATATCTATAATCTTCTGGAATATTTCTTTGCATATAGCCACGTAAGACTTTATAGCATAATTCTCCAGTTCCTAAAGTAGCTATGTTTATTCAGGGTGTCCGCGGGGTTTTAAAAAGTATTAAAAAGTGATAAATAAAAACAGTCAAATTTAAGGCCATTAAAAGTGTTAATTTGGTCTCAGAGGTATTATTTTTTCCAAATTAGGTATTATTTTTTCAGACTATCAGATGTCGTATTCTGAACATCGACATAGAAATATATTCCGAATGAAATGTTTTGAACGATTATAAAAACAAAACAAGCCGATTATTTGCTCCTCCCACTTGCGCTGCCTTGAGTTGCAAATGAAGCGCTCCTCCCAGTGTTGCCAAGTTAACTTAGCGACTTTGACGCTAATTCTAACAGCTTTTCAGACCCCCTTCTTGACTTTTTAAATCTTAAAAGTACCTAGCGAACACCTCGGAAACATCTCTGGTAACCCTTAGCTACTTTCTGGATAACTGTCGTCGACATTTCCTGCAGGTTAGCTAAACACTCCGCCTGCGCTCTGGACCGTTCTTCAGGACATTAGGAAAAGGAATGATGTAGTGATGTGTCAGTCGCTACAGAAACGGCTCTCGGAGCCGGCTCCTTGTTGGATTAACCAGAGTGAGTGACACACACACCGCACCTGCGGACTCCTGAGCCGATAAAAACGGCTAAATGTGCGCGTGCGGCGTGCTAAACACACGTGCAACTTGCCCCTGATTGCTGTGAGACCGGGTTGGGGGTGGGGGTGCAGCTGTGGTTGGGACAATTACTACATTAACTGATGGACTTGTAAATAAATAGTTTATAAATAAGGTAGAAATAAGTTCCTCACGCTGATAAATAATAACTAATCTCTCTGAGGACACGGTGCTAGTGCACTCCTACAGCACCTTGACATGACTCAATAAATGCTATGCAACATTTAGTGAACAGCAATTTGCATGTATTTGTTATAAATGCCACTGTATAATTCTTGCTGTCAGTATTTGCAAGATATTGGTATTTGGGTCTGTACTGGTTAGACTTAAATGAGTTAAACCAAGGTCTGTAGCCCTTGGGTCATAGACTATGAGCTGTAAGTATGTTGGTCTTTTTATACTGGGAATCAGGAGTTATTTTAGTGATCATCTTGTTTCTTGTTTATTTTTGCCCTGATTGTGCCCTGAGCAGTTTTATGACTGAATAAAAACAAATAAAATCAACATAAATTGAAAAATCGTCTTAAATAATCGAGATCTCAATTTCAGTCACAATAATTGTGATTATTGTTTTTGCCATAATCGAGCAGCCCTACTTTAGCATATCCGGTCACATAATGATGACGTCATATTCAGTGGTCGTTGTGCATCATTTCAGGCCTCGTGGTTAACTGTCTGAACCGCTGAACAGAAGTGCCTGGCTTATTTTCTAAGTAAAATAAATATGTGCAATACGTTGTCAACATCAGTGAGTCTCTAAGTCTATTCTTTTTGTATGTTATATATGTTAAAATATGTGTAAGTAGGTCGCTGATTAACACTTGCAATTTAGTGTTGTGATGGTTTAAAAAAAATTCTGAAGGTAGTAAAAAAAAAAGTATTAAAAAGTAGTAAATTTTACTTAAGGATTGCTGTATATACCCTGTTAGATAAGGAGGCCTAGGTTTAAAAAACTCTCGATCTCCTAATGTGTCCGGACGCAGACCTCCCACTGTTAATCCATATAGTTGTGAATACCAAAAAATACACATCCTTCTAGTTAATCCTTTAGTATTATTACAGACTTCTACCTGACATCCTTCAAGCATTAAGGTGTAATTTCTAGCCCATGTGGGACTGTGATAAAAATCTTTCTTATGGGTTGGTCTAATCATTTCATTTACTGCTTCGAAAATGGAGTCTGCCTCAATTATACTATCGGGAGTAGCTGTACCTTTTTGATAATATGCTCCTGCGATCCTTATTCTAAGTGGCTCGCCTCCCTGCCATAAAGCGCTGTTATTCGCTTTCTTGGTTAAACAGAGTCTAGTTTCCTCATTCCATGCATGAAATCCTGTATCTAAATTAGTGGGATCAGATTGATTCTTTTTCATCCATTGCACTACTTTTGGGTGTTTAAAATTAGGAACCTCATAAACCCATTCTGTATAAAGAGTGTGTTTTATTTGATGCAGTTCCCATCCTTGTGGCTGAAGGCCTACCTCATTATGGAGGCTAAAAAATGTCCAATTAAAATATGTACTATTAATGGGGAGTATATAATTCTGATACCCCGTGTAGTTTGCGTATTCACTGTGACCTTTACGTAAGAGTTGAGCTAATTCTGAAGTAGATCTCTTACCCCGCACACCGGGCTCTAGAAAGAGAGGAACGGTCTCTTCACCTTCCTCCATCTCTGCCAGGGGATCAGACACTGCAGGGGGTACTTTTGATAACCATTTAATCACATTATCCTTTACTTTCTGCCACATGTGACTCTCTCCTATCATGGACAAGGAATCATATTTTAGTGTTGTGTTAGGAGGGGGGGTCGGGCAAACATCTCTTCGTTCCCTCCCTCTTGATAATCTTTGATACCAATGCGTAATATTTCCTGTTTGCCATGAACTTAAACTACTGTCTTTGGTCTGAAAACACCCAAATTCGATTCTACGAGGCCACCATCTTTCTATTTTTATTACTTTAAAAGTGGTGAAGTTGTGTCCCCATTCTAAATTATTTCTAAGGCAATATTTGTAAACCCACAACTCTACTTCACCTGAAGTTTGATTTAAGATTTTCTTTTTCCTTAATATTATCTGACAAGATCGATCAAGCTCTGTGGATCCTGTCTGATCCATTAAGACTGCCATATACTCCGCCCATGGGCCGGTCTCACCACACTCCGTGTCATTCTTCTCCTCCTGCTCTGCTGCAGAAAATGTTGTCACGGAGGGTGTAGCCATGATCCGGTCTAATCCATTTTCTCCACAGGGCAAGCGCAGGCAACCAGTTTTGTTCCCTGTGTAGCGTTGTGGTTTTATGCTCTTTTATGAAAGAGGAACCATGCTACGTATTAATTCGGAATATTAATTTTAATAAATCAATAACCAAATTTTATATTGTTCAGAAGACTCAAAGGTTGTTTTCATCTATAAACTGCCGATAATATCTGAGTGTCTGTGTTTCAGTTCAATGAGGAAACCAGTTTGACGTTTAAAAGTTTTAATTCTTCAAATTAAACTAATGATTTTGAAATTGACAAACAGGAAATACAATCAACATTGGTAACTTCGTGGGACAATCTTTTTAACAGTTGATATGCTGTTCTGGCTCAAATAGACCTTCTGATGAATTTATGACGATTGAGAATGTTGTGATTGTGAGAGTGATATGAGATGAGATGAATGCGTGTGTGCATCTGATTTTGCTTCAGGAAGAAACAGGTGTCTGAGTGAAAAGGGATGGTTTGAATAAACTTAGGCTCTTAGTTGGAATGTCACGTGCCCGTCCCATTTACCGGTTCCTTTAAAACCCAGTTCCGTTAGAACTTATGAGACGGTGCATCCATCAGGGTTCGAGGGTGTGTCGACGAGTATAATCGTACCAGATCCGGGTTTGGACTATCTAATTAGAATCTTGTCTTTTATTTTAAAGGTGAAATGACTTGTACGAATAGCCAGCCCCAGAGTACTACACTTCTTTTAAACTCGTTACCTTTTGGTTAAGATACTAGAGAGAAGTCTGGAGGCAAGCCAAGCCTCTCAGCAATTGTTTGGGTCACCCGGAATTAATTGCGCCTCTAACAGCTTATGTGGGAGGTTGGTAACTATAAAATGATTTATGCTAGTTGATCAGGCTATCATAAGTTTATCAATTTATTTATTAATCCAACCTTCCAGCTGATTAGAGACTTTTTCAACCTGCAATCAGAGCCAAAATCACCTCGAATATTCTGCTTTTATCGCCCTTAAGACAACTCGTTACTCGCAAGGAGGGGGAAGTTAAAACTTCCCTTATCTTAAGGTTTCTTTATATTATTCTATTATAAACTGTAAAGTAAGTCCCGATAATTCAGAGACCGATCTTCGACATGCTTACCTCTGTGCAATTATGGCCAGGGCTCCAAACGTGAAGCTTTAGAGAAAACCTGAAAGAATCAGGATTATGTTTCTTTTTCAAAAAAGGTTTATTACAAAATCAAAATACAAAAATGGGTAGATGAATGAACAACTGCTATCCCCCACGGAGGAATTAGTTCAAAATGATTAAGTAAGAGTTAGTTTACACTAGCTCCTGTCTTCTCAGAATCTCCCCAAAAAAGAAGCCCAGAGACCTCTCGAGTTCTAAGACCCCGACTGATCTGAGCTGCATCCTTTTATATCATTTCTGAGACTGCTCTAAACAATGTAAGAGTCACAAGTCATTCTCTCCTGACAGTTTAGGTCAAGGGGTCATTTACCAAATACACTTTTTTAGCTCTACATAAGACATTTGGTATCATTTTCACTACATGCAGTATTCACATGAGGGCACAAAAGTTACATGCTGCACTCCTGGAATGAGAGCACAGGTCATAAATCTTCATGTTGGTAGCAAATTGTAGATCTTCTTTCAGCATTCCTGAGAGCTTCTGGGTCCAGTTGGACTTTTCTCACTCCATTCCAGTCCTTCTTTTCCCGCCAGAGGTGGAGTTAGGGGCGGGCCCAGGGGTGTGTCCATGGGTGGATCCAGAGAAGCCAGCCTGTCTTTTGACCCTTTGCCTAGTTCTGTCCTCACCAGCAAGTCCTGAACTATTGTCCTCTTGACCCTTGTGTGACCCTTGTCTCTGACCACTGTTTCTAAGCCTTGACCGGCTGCTCGGACTTGCAACAGGAAAAGATGCATCAAAACGCTAAACACCGTGTTCTGTCTCACCGAATTCTTGTGGACCCTCTTTCGGATCCGGGCCGTGGAGGATGTTGGTTCATCCGGATGACACCGACGGCTGACAGGAGACGAGGTGTCGAACGGAACCGGTCCAGAGTTGCCCTCGGTACACGTTGATGGTAAAGCGTTTTGTCGACGCGCTTTCTTAAGTTAATTCACTCAGAAATCAAAAGACTCGGTAATGAGTCTGCGTTAGAAGTTGCGATTCAGCTATTCTGCCTGGCTTGGCAGAAACAGCGTGAAAGGGGGGAGAAACGAGCCAGCCGGCTCTGCCCCCCCTTTCGGTTTTCAGGTCCACTCTCTTTCGTTGTCCAACACGAACTGAATCCAAAAGACTGAAACTTACCAAAAACCTCTCTCTTCTCAAAGCAAAACATGTGCGTCATCAAATGTGTCTGGAGTTTACTGTGGGAAGGTATGTGTGGGTGTGTGTGAATGTTTGTTTGCTTGAGTGTGAAGGTCAGTACCAAACATTCTCAACACTATTTAAGAATGGATTCATTAATCCATTATAATTACCCCAAAGCATAATAGTCATTCATTTGATTAAACACATTTATAATGAGCAAAATGATAATGGTTACTTTAACATTAAAATCAAGAAAAAGAAGTTTAAACTTTATGTTTTGACTTGGTCTGGGTACAACTCATGTAAACACATCTTCTGGTAGACTGCAGGTGGTTGATGTTATGGTTTCCTCCCAGACTTGCTGGCGTTCAGGACTTAATCTGTGGGTGAAAGTTCTCAATGACCCAGCTTTGACCTAGCTGCGTCCAGCACCACCTTTGTGATAGAAAACCCATATTTCCTCACGTTACACCTGTTACACTACAAATCTTGAATCCAATCTGTGTTGCTATCATGCAGGTGGTTATATTCTCATTAAAATCTTCTTTGGGCCATAACAGCTTAATTTTGGATACATTCCAATTCCCTACTAATTGTTGCGGTCCTCCGTGAGTTATGTTATATGTCACCGAGGACACATGATACGTTCGGAGATATACATGTACCCCATATGCAACCGTTATACTTAATCCTATGAGGCTAAATTCGAAAAGGATAAAAAAGGCCCATTTAATCCATTTTATTATCCAATTCTTTCCTTTCGGAATATTTACATTTTTCTTTTTAACTTTGGGGTCAACTCCAACCGGAGTTGCATACCTGGCCACTTTTCGTTTTCTGCTGCTTTCCCTCTTATGCTTCTGAGGAGAGAACATCTGCAAAAACAGAAGCATAAAAATCAGCAGGAAATGAAAGCGCCCTGCTCTAGTTAGTTAGAGTCAGATTGGAGACCAGCCTTCTACGAGACATTCTAGTGTAAACAGTCCCATAAATCTTAGGCCAATATGCCTCCCCTCTCCGGGTGGTCACTATGTTAACAGCCGAGCTGCAAACGCGACCCGACAGGTCTATTACCTCTATCAAAGTTAACTGATAAGGCATGAACTTACGCTCCACCCCTGGTCCAAGACTCTTCAGCTCAACCAGGTATGATGTCACACGCTTACGCATCCCTGGAGGCTCTTGAACAGACAATCCTGTATGCCAGTCCAGAGTCCCTGACAGATAAGTTCCCCATCTGTCGTCTTTATACTCTTGAGTTACCCCAATCTGTGTACCTGTTTCCCATGCATCAGCCAGCGTACCAAATTGTTGTCCTAATATCAAGCTCTTAATAGACTCAAAATTGGACCGAGCCTGAAGCTCTTCCAGTCCTTTTTCTCTGGTCTTGAGCTTGAACACAAATGGATAAGCTTCCACCCATAAATCTCTAACCGGCTTCACCAGGCTAGGATTCCTGAGCAGCTCTCCTACAAAAAACATACTTGGCTGGCTTGTCGGCAAGCATGTAGTCAAAACACCATTCTTCGTGAAACAGCACCCATCTTTGATTTCACCTCTGTGAGTGCATTCACAGACCTGCCAGGAGATGATGCCTGGATTATTCCTCAAGCAGGTTCCGCAAAAACATATTTTAATGGGAGCAGACAGCTCCACTGCACCTGTATGTAAGTCCGTTCCTCTCTCCAGGTGAGTGGGCTTCTGCTCCCGGAGCCCCGACCATTTAATTAGGGTGCACAGAGATCCGCATGCCACGCATGTTCCCGGCTTCCAGCCTCTCCATTGCGCGTAATGATACACATTTGCAGATTCTATGAAGCCCGGAAACATAGCCACTTTACAATCTTTAATAAAACCCCCCGTGTCACCAAAATTAGGCCCGGATCACCTGGGATCTTACAAGTCATTTCTTCACTAGATTTTGAACCAGCCATGACCTTCAATCAAGTAATTATTTAATTATATATTTTTTTTAATTAATTAAATTTCTTTTTAGAGTTATTTTATAACTTGATGAGGGTGAACGCGCAAACCAGTGTCAGTTAAGACCACGTTCCCAGTTACGTCCTGTATTATAAAGGGTCCACTTACGTTATGCTTAATGCAATCTCCTTTCCGAACTGGTCCTCTTTTGACCCAAATTCTTTCACCTTTCTGTAACACAGAGACGTGTTCCGGGTTAGTTTTATTCTCAGCTCTTTTCAGCTTCGTCCTATTAAGGATCACATTTAGTTCTGAAACTCCCTCCGGTGTATCCCATCGGGAGCTCAGGTTAGTTAGGATGTGATTTTTTATCGTTCTAACTGCTCTTTCTGCTATTCCGTTAGTGTGGGACTCGTATGGGATAGAAAAAATGTGTCTTATCCCCCTTGATTCAAGCAGACAAGAAACTTTGTCATTCTTAAATTCAGGTCCTCCATCTGAACGGAGTGACTCACAGGTGAGGGGCAGGTGTAGAGATAAGGCCATGCTGACCGTATTTCCTGTGACACGTTTCAGCGGTATTATCTTGCTCTGATCACCTGGTCCATTATCTTTGATTACCAAAAAGAACTTATGTCCGTTCACTCCTCTAGAGGCACATTCACCAACATCCGTGCTGAAATGTACCCCCGGCACATCACACATGATGGGCAAATGGTCATAAATCACGGGTTGAGCCCCTCCTTTTACTTTACACGGCTCACACGTCGCCTTTACTCGTGCCGTTAGTTCTTTCAGCTTTGGTACAGAAATATTTTCTTTTTTGAAAATCTCACGCAACCGTAATACTCCTACGTGTCCGTAATTTTTATGCGCAAATGTCACCAGCTCTTCATCAGCTGCAGCGCTCCTGTTCTGTAAAAACGCTGTGGGTAGAAACAACGCTCGAGCTTGTACTAATTCATCCACTTCTGCGTTTCCGATCTCATCCTCGCTTTTTCCATTTGTATGGCTATTTATATGTATCACCTGAATCTGTAATTTCTTCTTATAACACGATACTAAGGTCCACAAGTCAGCGTGTTCCAATCTCTCTCCATCAGTTTTCTGAAAATCTTTAGCTTCCCAAAATGACAGATGATCATCTAGCCCGTCTTTAACGTATTTAGAGTCTGTGACCAATCTTACTGATCTGAGTTTCAGCTTACACGCGTCAGCAAGCGCCATGACAACAGCTGTTAGTTCAGCAGTCTGAGCAGACCCAATTGCCTGTCCAGCTTGTTGATATTTCCTGTCCTTTAGCTGTCTCACAAACCCCCACTTACAGAAGTCTGCATCTGCTGTTTTCTTAGATCCATCAGTGTAGTAAACTGCCTCTGGTTTTATGGCTTTAACAACCTCTTTCCTGTCAGGCTTAAGTTTTGTTTCTCCTTCCACGTGAATCTGCGGGTTTGCCAATAACATCTCCCACTTTGCCCATCTGGGTAAAACGGCCCTCGCCTGTGGGAGGAGATCTTTCCGAAGTTCTTTAATCATATAATCAGTAGATTGAATTATGATTTTTTGCGATCCGGCCAGAGCGAACATCATACCTTTATGTTTCATCAGGGTGGTCAGCACCTTTTCGCTGGGCGTGTAACGGCTCTCGGTGCGAGTTTATAGCCTTTACATGTTATCAGACTCTTGCTGTCATAGTTCTGAAATAAACACTCTGTGAAATCCTGTCCTACAATCACTCTTACAGCTAACGGTTCGTGATGCTCTCTATTTGAAAGATTCACTAGATTAGCACCTATTTTAACCATCACTGCTTGATAAGTCTCAAGCTCCTGTGAGCTCAGTTTGCGGTTGTGCGTCACCAGTTTCTGACCCACTTTGGTTCTGAGACCTTTTTTAAGTGACATTATGGGGTCAATGATGTTTCGAAAATCACGGACGTTGCTGGAAATGTACTGAAGCTGTCCGACAACACCTTCCAGCGTGAGTAAGTCATGCGGGGGTGTTATGTTTTGCAGATAGGTGAAAGGTACCGACACTGAATCTGACACTTCAAAACCTAGGAACGTAACTTTTGTGCGTCCTAGCTGACTTTTCTTCAAGTTGAGTTTGAATCCTGCACATGTCAGTCTGGTCACCACCTCGTCCAAAGTTTTCAGGTGTTCGCTTTCACAATCATGTGTGAAAAATATGTCATCAATATATTGAACAACAGGTAAACCTTCCAGATATGACTGTACGACTCCTTGAAATTTATTTGGCGCATTTACATATCCCTGAGGTAAAACGCACCATTGAAAATGCTTTCCTTCAAACGTAAATCCAGTTTTTGCTCGACTTTCTTGTGCTAGAGGGACAGACCAAAAACCGTTAGCCAAATCGATGCATGTTTTATATTTTTTAATAGGCATGGTTCGGAGCTGCATGTACGGGTCAAAAGTTTTACGCACGTCATGCGGAGTCACTCTATTTAATCCTTTCAAATTGTGTACCAGTCTGTAGGTGCCATCAGGTTTAGGAACAGCTTGAATGGGAAGACAGGTGGATAATGTATCTTTCTCTTCGATTATCCCTTTTTCTTTAAGCTCAGCGAGAGTACATCTGATCTCATCTCTTCCTTCTCTGATCGGATACTGCTTTTCCCTGGCAGGCATCGCTCCTTTAATAATGCATTGTTCTTTTACTCTGCCACAATCATTTTTGTGTGTAGCCCAATTACCTTTTTGGATTATTTCTCTGAGTTTGTGTGGGTCCAAACTAGTTTTCTCCAGTTGCTCTTTAATGAGACTGTCCATATTTAATTCACCTAAAAAACTCACATGCAGCGCTGGGTCTTTTGTTATTTTAACTAAATCCTTTAAACTAATTAAGTTTTCTGCACCTTTTATGTAAAGAATTCCCTGTTCATCTTTATGAACTGCCATGTTACGTACAGAGCCGTCTGCGAGTATCACATTCTTGTATCCTATTTGTTCCATCGGATTATTTTCACGCTTTACTGATATTAATGCCCCGGTATCTAAAATGTATTTTGTATTTTCGTATTTTACTTTAAGCCACTCTCCGTCCCAATGTGTGTGAGATGAGAGCGCCTCAATTATTTCTACTTTTGTGGTGGCGGTCTTCTCTGATTGTTGTATTTCGCGTCCCAATCTTTGATTGATTGGATCAATTTCTCTTTCTGTTCTCTGGTCATCTGGGCCCATTCCTCCGGGTTCGCTCTCCTGGGTCGAGCCACAGGGCAGCCGGGGGGTCCCATGAAAAACGGCCTTGCATTCGGGTCCAATTGGTCCCAAGATCTCTGGTTCTGATTCGGTTCTGTCCTGGGTGGGAGTTGCCTCGGTTGAGAGCTCACTGATTGGCTCCCTTGCTGTTGGTGTGGAGGGGGCAGAGGGGATGGTATCTGACCTTTCAATCTGTTTCCGGCCTGCCGTCCTAATTCGTTTTTTGACTGCTTAAATTCCCTTGTGCGATCCCACGCCTGCGCTTGTCGGATTTTTTCTGCAGGAGAGAGATTATGCCACATCGCGGCCATCATTAATCCCCCTGGCAGATCAGCTAAAAGTTTTTCCTGCTGTACTTGGGAAAGCCCTGCGATTGTTCCCAAACACCCAGCTAATGTAACTTTTCCTGTACTTATTTCAACGCTCAAAGCTTTCCTCCGTCGTTCACCAGAATCCTCACCAATCCCTCTGGGAGAACTCTCCGCCAGGGATATCAACGAGGCTCCTGGGGTTAAACGCAGATCGTTCTTTAATGCTATGACCTGAGAAATCTCTGGACTTGAAAGCTGTTCAATCGTCATACCTCGATCCTGAAGCCGCTGCACATAACCAGTGTCTGTCTCACCCGGTGCTCTCTGTGGCAGGATGGTATGATCAAAATGTCCTAAGCTTACTTTTGACTGTTCCTGAGCAGTTTGCCAATATGGAGAATATTCCTGTTCTAGGATTCTCTCTTTAGGCATTGAATTAAGCTGTCCTCCCTGCGGAGTGCTTCGGTTTGCATCCAAAGGTTGGGAGGGGCTGCACGGCGAGTAGCAGTGAGTTTTCACTGCCGAATCTCTAGCCATACATCCACCTCAATAAAAAATCATATCCTTGGCCCAAAAAGGCATGTTTAAAGGGCTGCCCCCGTCCTGATTGCAACATGACTTCCTCCCTACTTTTTGCTCCTTGAATCGCCGTAGCCGTGAGGCCATCCACAGGGTACCAGTCTGGAAAAGGATTTTCTGCTTCTTCTCCTGCATAATTCGGGTCTCCCTCTGTATTAATTGCGAACTGGCCTCGTCCTGGTTCTGGAACCGGTCTAACTGGGCCTATGTTAGGAGGTGCCTGAGGGTCATAATATTTCATCTGTACTGGACGGCTTTTCTTATTTAGTCCTCTAATGCCATAAATTATAGGATTTGTCTCATCTCCTTTTTCTGCTCTCTGGGGTTGCTGCTCTACATTTTCTCTGTTCTCACCTTGCTCATGGGCTGTAACTGGGGATAACCAACTCACTTTTTCAGGTGTTTTGCCTCCAGGGATCCGAGTGCTGCATTTTTGTTGGGATCCGCATTCTGACCTGAGCGTCCCCTTGGGTGTGCCACGCACCACCAGTTGGGAACCCCGTTCTTCCTCAGTTTCAGTCTCACTGTCACTGCTCCTGTCTCTGGCCTCAAACCAATATTTGACTTTCTTCTCTACTCGCGGCAAGGCTGATTTTTTCCACTAGAATTACGACCGGAAATGTCTCCGAGCCTGCTAGAGGCTTCGGAATAAACCACCAAACCTGCACCATATGCTTCAGTTATCCGGCACACCTGGGGTTTGTTATTAAGCTTAAACACTAGCCGTCGTGCTCCTAAATCCAAGGCTTCTGACACCACCCGCTCCCAAGCTTGGTGAAAAGAGATGTCGGGATTATGAGGGTCTACGTTAATTATGGAAATAGCGCTGACACGACCTTCCAGATTCCCTAATTGCTTGTCTAAGAGAGTAGTAATTTCCCCAGCTTCGTAATTACGATCTACCAGCGGGATCATGGAGTTCCGGCCTTCCGTTCCTAAGAGTCTCCTCACAGAACTTAAAGAGGACGTGGTACCAGCAGAACTTTGTCGATCTTTCAGAAAGATCAACACATCTTCCTCTCGGATCTCCGCATCTATTTTCTCGCCTGACAGAATTATCACCGGCTCTTGACCTATCATAACATGATTCGGAGGAGCCGCGGGACTATGCGGTTCTAACGGGGGAAAAGGAAGTGGGTTTGGAGTCCTTTCAGCCCCTGACCGTCTCTGAGTCTCGTCTTTCTCCCACGCAGCAACATGCTGTTCAGTGGGCGATCTCCCCGCTCCTCTCATGGGCACCTGAGAAGGGGTTTGTACATGTAGAAACGGGTTCCACTGCGCCGGCCGAACCGCGTCAGGCGGGTTCGGTGGGGGTGCAGGAAATCCGCTCTCGGAACCGGGGCTCACAGGGAATTCCCCGCGGAGCGCTGGATACAAAGGGGGCGCGGTCGGTATCGGTGGGTCCTCATCCCATGAGGATGACATTTCGACCGCAGCTCTCCTTCGGTACATTTCCGCTTGGAGCTCCGTAATTCCCAGTCGGTTACATAACGCCTGTCTCATTTGAATTGCCTCATTTTTGCTTCTAGATAAGAAGTAAATTGTTCTACCATTAGCCTGTTGAACCACAAACTCTGCCTTAGCAGAGTACATCGCTCCCGGATCACATCGGTACTGCCCGACTCCAAATGGGGTCAGAACTAAAGGTTCCGGTCCAGTTGGAATTTGCTCCAGCAATCCCAGAAGGATCTCATATTGCTCGCCCGTGGGGAGTTTCGCTGGATTTTCCCAACAACACCACGCTATCTGATTAAAAACAGGATCATTTTGTTGTTCTGCTAGAATCACTAAATCACCCACTAACGGAAATACATGATTATTCTTTACTTGAGTTTCAGCATTCGGACAGCGCTCCGCTACGGCTTGAGCTGTGCCGGCCTCGTTCTGAAAGCTTCGGTTACAGGATACTGCTAAAACGCTTTGTGGTTCACCTTGAAATGTCGCTATTTCTCCGGTGACAAATCTCACATTAAGGAGAATATTTTCCGGTTTTACCGTTAATCTGCCATGGCTGGTTGAAAGTTTCTCTTTATTTATTTATTTATTTTTATTTTTATTCGTTTTCACGTCTTATTCTTTATTCTTACTCTTTATTCCTTTTTATTTTTTGCCTAGCTTTTATCCTTGGCTTTTCTTACGTCGGAAAGCCGTGATTTCTTTATACCTCTTTGAGTTAATCGTCCGTTCTCCCAAATTTCTTTCCTTTTCGAGAAATTGGTGCGGTTTTCACTCCAAGGTTATAAGCGTATCAGGTCCATAGCGCGTAAGCTTTTATCAGCCTAAAAGACAGTTCTACGTCGGATACTCCGGTATCTAATATTTGAACCTTCGCTCAGCAGCCCCACGTTGCAGGCGCCATGTCGCGTGCACGTCCCATTTGCCGGTTCCGTTAAAACCCAGTTCCGTTAGAACTTATGAGACAGTGCATCTATCAGGGTTCTGTGGGGGTGTCGGCGAGTTTTATCGTACTAGACCCTGGTTTAGGACGTCCTAATTAGAATCGTATCTTTTATTTTAAAGGTGAAATGACTTGCACGAATAGTATCCCCAGAGTAGTCCACTTCTTTTAAACTCGTTATCTTTTGGTTAAGATACTAGAGTGAAGTCTGTAGGAAGGCCAATCCTCTCAGAAATTGTTTGGATTATCTGGATTAATTGCGCCCCTAACAGCTTATGTGGGAGGTTGGTAACTATAAAATGATTTTTGTTAGTTGATCAGGCTAACATAAATTTATCAATTTATTTAATTAATCCAACCCTCCAGCTGATAGAGTTTTTCAACCTGCAATCAGAGCCAAAAATAACCTCTAATATTTTGGTTTTATCGCCCTTAAGACAACTCGTTACTCGCAGGTGGGGGGGGGGAGTCAAACTCCCCTTATCTTAAGGTTTCTTTATATTAATTTATTATAAACTGTAAAGTAAGTCCTGATAATTCAGAGACCTATAATCGACATGCTTACCTCCTGTGCAACAATGGCCAGGGCCCCCACTCGTGAAGCTTTAGAGAAAACCTGAAATAATCAGGATTATGTTTCTTTTCCAAAAAAGGTTTATTACAAAATCAAAAATACAAAAATGGTTAAATATAAAAACAACTGCTATCCCCCAAGGAGGGATTAGTTCAAAATGATTAAATAAAAGAGTTGGTTTACACTAGCTCCTGTCTTCTGAGAATCTCCCCAAACTCCTCCCCCAGAATCTCTCTCCCCGATCTGAGCTGCATCCTTTTATATCATTCCTGAGACTGCTCTAAACAATGTAAGAGTCACAAGTCATTCTCTCCTGACAGTTTAGGTCAAGAGGTCATTTACCAAATACACTTTTTTAGCTTTACACAAAACATTTTGGTGTCATTATCACTACATGCAGTATTCACATGAGGGCACAAAAGTTACATGTTGCACTCCTTATGGTAGCACAGGTCATAAATCTTCATGTTGGTAGCAAATTGTAGGTCTTCCTTCAGCATTCCGGAGGACTTCTGGATCCAAATGGACTGTCTTTTACTCTTCTCCATTCCTTCTTTTCCCGCCAGAGGTGGATCCAGGGGTGGGGCCATGGGTGGATCCAGAGAAGCCAGCCTGCCTCTTGACCCTTGGCCTAGTTCTGTCCCCGACAGCAAGTTCTGAACTCTTGTCCTCTTGACCTTTCTGTGACCCTTGTCTCTGACCACTGTTTCTAAGTCTTGACCAGCTGGGACTTGCAACAAGGCAAAAGTGAACCTCATGGCTATAGCTTTTCCATCTTGTCCCCTATTGACATTTGATTACACACAAGTAGGTGACCAGCTCAGGTTTACGCAGAGCAGAAGGAAGGAGAGCGCTCTGGCCGCACAGGTTAAACGTTCCTACTTTAAGAAAACCGTTAAATTGCATTTTTTTATGTGCTACCTGGTAGGGCTGTAGCGAAGCCTCGATGACATCGACGGCTCGATTCTAAAAATTCGTCGACGTCAGATCCGGTAGTCGACGCACCGCGCCCACTTGTTGCATCCCCAGGAGTTTGTAAATAGAGGTGGAATCTGCCTGTTTTTCCTCTAGTTCGCCCTCTTCTCCGCCTTCACTAACATCTCCGCCAAATACCGAAGACCCGGAACAACGTCCGTCCACTACTAGGTTCCTTTCCTGTTTTGCCCGCCTTCGTTTCCCGGCAACGGACAACAACCTCCGGGGTCAGATGCGCTGCTCCGTCTCTATAGCAGATGTAGAAAATCACCGGGAGCGTTTCTCCCTTCATAAAGGAGCTTCTTTCAGACTTTAGGAGAGCTGTTTTGGTGGTAGCAGTCTCTCCTCCGTGCTGGTCTGTTTGCTGCTGGGTGTTTTTGGTTTATTTAAACTTGGCAACTTGAACTTAACGTTGGTAAAGCTACTGTTAGCATTTTCGCTAACAGCTTCTTGCATTTGGATAAGCTGTTACGTTTTGGTTTAGAGTTGATCTTTTTTCAATCCAATCCAATCCAATTTTATTTATAAAGCGCATTCACAAGGCATTACAACCAAACAAGGCGCTGTACACTGCGGACAGGAGTCTGCGTTCATCTACCTGTAAGTTTTTTTTCTGCCTGCTTCACGTCAGCTGGATAGATTTTAATATCAGAGCTTTTGTTTACATGCGTTTGAGTCCATGGCTAGTGTGTGTGGGGCAGAGTCAGGTAGCTGCATGTCTGGGACAGAAAATGAGACGTGAGAGAGAGTTCTCCTGAAGAGTTGCAGAAACTCAAAGAATCACGGATGTGTCTCACTCTAGATTCTCCGGGTCATAACTTTTGAATTACTAATCGAATAAAAATACTTCAAACGGTTTCTAAAAGTACATAAAGCGAGCTTTCCAACGAGGTATTACATGATGTAATTCATGTTATTCCAAAAATCGCTATTAGAAGGAAACCAGCTTTGCAGCGTCACAGAAAGAAACGGTGCGGACCGCGACGGGAGAGCAGAGAACCGAAAGGAGGAGACAGTCTGATCCTCTTCATCAGCAGCTTTTATAAAGTTATGGAAACGTCACAAATAAAATCCACCTGGTTGGTCAGGTGTCCCAGAAGGCTGTTTCTGTAGATGGTGACATGAGGAGGGACAGATTAAAGTCACACTGGTTTTTATTTGAACACTCAACTGTTTACTAAATGGTTCAGCTTCATTCCAGCATTATTTATACGTACAATAAATATTTATTTAGCTGAAAATATCATGTTATCAGTGCGGAATTTTATTAGTTGACTTTTTGTAATGAAATGTTTAGATTTAACCTTTAATCTGCTTATTGATCTTCATGATGCTGGTAGAAATGTAGCTACAGCTGTGAAGTAGCCCATGAGTGTTATTTTATGATACCTAGTATTTATTTTACTGTATCCCGTTCTCTGGACCAGAGCGTAGACCTGTGGTCACAGACAGGCTGCAGTCATTAAACTGGTTAACATGAGGTCAGGGGTCACACTGTTTTCTGAGTGTTTGCAACACAGTTCTGAGTTTAAATAGTTCTTCTGACATAGTTTGCTCGAGTCATTTAGAAGTTCCTGTTTAGTAATAAATGTAAAGAAAATTCTAATCTGTTTTTTTCTTTCATTTAAGCTGCAGTTTTACAGACTTTAATAAACATAAACACTAAATACAAACCAGACACTGAAAGCTGAGGTTGTTCTGAAAAAACGAGCAGAGTTACAAACATTTTACACTTTTATTACAATTTTAAAGCCATAAAACAAAAAAAAAATACTTGTTATATTTATGGTCATTAGAGGGTTAAACGTGATTAATGTTCCGCCTCCCACAAAGAGATGGTAAAAGTGAATGTGAGCATAATTATATACGTTTTATTACTTTATTATGTATTTTTTATTATTGACTATTACTCCAAAGAGTTCAGATGAAGGCAACTGGACTTCTTTGGTTTCTTTAAAACGTTTCACTTCTCCTCTGAGGAGCTTTGTCAGTTCTAACTGGAATATGGGAGAGTCCAGCTCATAAGCTGTAGCTTTCTGTTGTTATTTAAAGAGCAGAAATTACTCTGAGTACCCCGCCTCTCCATCTCCTGATGAGTGGTTAGCCTCTACTGATGGTGAGTCATCGTGTTGATTAGATGCAGGAAGATGTGACCTAGACTGAAACTGAATGAGATTCAAAAAAAAGTTCTAATCTTTTAAACGACGCTGTTGGTCCTCTTGGTCCTTGTTCTGGTTTTCTAAAACCCGGTGTTAACAACCTTGGTGTGTTTTTAGATGGTTCTTTTAATCTTTACAGACAGGTGAGTGCAGTGGTCCAATCAGGTTTTTATCATTTAAGGCAGATAGCAAAGGTGAAGCCATACCTTCCTGCTAATGTCCTCGAACATGTCATCCACCTGTTCGTGTCTTGCCGATTGGACTACTGCAACTCCCTGTATTCTGGCCTGGACCAGTCCTCCCCACACCGACTTCAGCTGGTCCAAAATGCAGCGGCTCGCTTGCTGACTGGAACCAGCAAGTGGGATCACATAACCCCGGTTCTGACCTCTCTCCATTGGCTTCCTGTCTCTTACAGGATCCGTTTCAAAATGTTACTTTTATTTTTAAATCCCTTCATGGCCTGGCCCCAGTTTACATCTCTGAGCTGCTGTCCGCTTACGTCCCTGCCAGAACCATGAGGTCCAGCTCTCAAGCTCTTTTAACAGTTCCAAAAACCCGCCACAAGACTCGCGGTGACAGAGCGTTCTCTGTGGTTGGGCCCAAACTGTGGAACAAGCTACCTCTCAACATCAGGACCACACAGAATCTAGAGCATTTTAAATCTCTTCTTACGACGCATTTTTTTGATTTGGCTTTTAATGCAGGTTGACTTGAGCATCTTAATAGTTTTTAACATCATAGATTGTGACTGTTGTGTGCTCATCTTATTTTAGGTTTTTATTGTTGACTTGTTGTATCTTGACTTGTTTTACCTTGTACAGCGCTTTGGTGGAGCTTTGCTGCTGTAAATGCGCTCTGTAAGTAAAATTGACCTTGACCTTGACCAAAGCTGCATTATTGGTACTGGAAAGGTGAAATCTAAGCCCCGCCCCTATTTAAAGTGGGGTTTTCGCGTTTGACATAGATAGCTTCTTTTACTCCTCTCTCAAATCATCTATCTTCTCTGTCCAGAATGTGGACTTTGTCATCTTCAAAGGTGTGTCCCTTGTCCTTCAGGTGAAGGTGGACTGCAGAGTTTTGACCTGAAGAGGCGGCTCTCCTGTGTTGTGTTATGTTCTTGTGTACTTGTTGTTTAGTTTCTCTAATGTAAACATCTGGACAGTGCTCCTACACTGGACTGCATAAACGACCCCACTGAGCTTCTGTTTGGGTGTTTTGTCTAGGGCCCGACCGATATATCGGCCGGCCGATATTATCGGCCGATATAGGGGTCATTAACTCTATCGGCTATCGGCCAAAAAGACGGCCGATATGGCCGATATAGCGCTACCTATCCAGCAGATGGCGCCAGCTTTATGAACTCATGTTGTGGGCTCCACTCCTGGGGGGTGGTGGAGCCACCATCACAGCACACATGCAGCGGAGCAGCGGAGTCAACCAGAGACAATGGTGATGAGGAAGTAGGAGGTAAGTCTTCAGTTTTAAGCATATTTGTTGTGTCAGTGGTAAGTTGAACGGTAAAATAAGCAATGACAAAAGTATGTTTCCCCTCAACATGCTTCCTAAGTTTATTGTGTGCCTCGTGGCCTCGTATTGAAACGTTAACCTGAAAAAATAAAATAAATACTGCCGCAGCATTAAGCTCTATGCAGAGCTCACGCTGCTTCCCCTAGTCATGCAGGGCAGTAAGTAAGTAACATTGGCCTTATTCTGGTAGACATTCTGGAATATTCTCAGACAATTTTCTCTGCTCTTCTTCTGCAGTCTTTTCAAACTCACGCGGTTCACCCGCGGCTCGCGAAAAAAATAGTGCAGACGCCGCGGGCTGGAGCGCCGGCGTGCAGCGCTTCGGCGGCTCATGTGGCCTATAGAATAGGATAACAAGGGCGACGAATGAAGGAGTTCCCGTTTAGCGGCGCTTCGGCGGCACACGACCGTTCTCGCAGCTGAGGACGGGCGAGGGGGGGTTGGCAACAAAGCAATGAAACGCTGTGCAGGGAGTCCCCCCTCCTCTCCCTAGAGGGGGGGCGGTAATACGAGAAAATAAACATCCCTCTCTACAATAGAATAAATCTATTGTATTTTTCAGCCTTATATTTTACATAAGGCTTATACATTGCCACATACTAATCTAACGTATCTTATTTTTATTTTCCTAATACTGTCGGCTTTGGAAAGGATCAAAACACAAAAGTGTAAAACTCAAAAGTATTTTAATGCCAAAAATCAGGTGACAGAAATAAAATCAGGTTGCTAGGACGCTGAAACCAGCAGAGTACGACTGAAACTGAACCGTATGCACTGAGGAGTGAGAGAGAGGACTAGTTATGAGGAGGAGCTATGAGTGGGAGCAGAGTACAGCAGGGGAACACAGGAGGAACTATAAATGAAAATAATTTTAAAGAAGAAAGAATCCTAAAAGGGAAAGAAGAATAACTAGAAAAAAACCTGACAACAAACAGAAGACGAATACTAAATGAGAAAACCTTAACAGCTGGGGAACCAAACAAAAACAGAGCCATTGGTTTTGAGCCACAATGTCTGATATCATTTATTTACATGATAATTTTTAAACTTTTAAGTATAAAAATGCCACATTTAATGTATTTTACTTTGTCTTGGTATCAACAGATATATAACTGTACTTTTATGCTGATTATTTTGTTACAGATGGAAAAAGAGGGTCGTAGTAAGGTGTGGGCCTACTTCACTAAAGATCCATCCGGTGATGTCATCTGCAGCATCTGCTCATCTTCAGTAGTAGTTTGTGTGTTCTGTTGTTTTTGAGATTGCAAAATAAATCTTATTTGCATTACTTGGAAACCCTACTGAGTTGTTGAGACAGTTCTTTGGTGTGTAATAGAGAAATAAGTTTGCATCAAAAAGGCAGAGAATGAAGGGTTTAATCTTAAGAACATTTGTATTTATTTTTTTGTGAGGGAGATTTATCGGCCATTATATCGGCTATCGGCCTTTGTTAAAAGTTTTATATCGGTATCGGCCCCCAAAAAAGCATATCGGTCGGGCCCTAGTTTTGTCTTCTGGATGGACCAGGTTCTGTCTGAGGGTGCTGTTGGGTTAAAGTTTACCGGGATGTTGTGTTTGGAGAAGATTCTTCTAAGTTTCTCAGAGACTCCTGCCACGTATGTGATGATGGTGCCTTTGTGTAATGGGTGTTGTTGTTAGGTTGGTAGCAGAGCTCTCATGTTTAGTGGTAAGTTCAGTGAGATCATGGAATGGGATCAAGAATTTTCTACTGACAGGAAAAAGATCTCAGCCAACATAGCTGTAGATCACACTGGATAACTCTCTGTGGTGCATTTATTTTACATTTATTTTACTACCTCTTACTAGAACTGTCTTTAGTAAGCACAACATATCTTTGGTTGTACACCTGTGCAATAGCAATAAAGTATCTTGATTCCTGTTAAATGTACTTCCTGAATGAGTGACCTTTTCAGGCTAAAATAACAAAATGACAAATACAGACAGAAGGACGACTTCTTTCTTCTTTTATAAGCGTTGCATCACCACCTGGTATCAGAACAGGACTCAGTATTGGAAGATAATCAAAAATCAAACAACTTGGACTTGGATCAGGGGCAAAAATGTGGTTGTAACATCTCTAGATATAAGTCAGCTTTAAAAACTAAAACTGTTATTTATGAACTAACATCAACACTAATGAAACTAATTTATATATATTTATTATGTTGTTTGAGCCCAAGGGTCTCTATCTGAATTTTCTAACTTATTGGATTGCTCTATAAGTGCCCCTTTTTTTACTTTGAGCACCCGCCCCGTCAAAGGTCTCTGCACGGCCCTGATATACAGTGATCATTTATTTTGATAAAAATGTGTTGTGAGGCGTTTTACAGCGTTAGATAGTAAAACAGCCTTTTAATAGTAAAAAAAAGACTTTTTCTGAATTTCTCCTGTATTTAAAAATTGAAAGCGTACAACTATGCCGCGTTATATTCACATGGACACAGCTCGTCTGTATATTTTTCTCCGTGGAGTTGTCCTTTCTTGAATGAGGAGCATAGTTATGGGTTTGTGCCGTTTTTCTCTTAATGAGAACATTCTTATAAACAGACGTGCTAAATTTGGCAAGCGCATGATTCACAACACGGAGATTCACGATTGCATTTAGTCTATCAGAAGTAGAACACCGTAGACTGACGCGGCAAAAAAACATGTTTAACATCCACTATAACAAACTCAGCTAAAACACTAACCCCCAAATTCCACTACCTCCGCTCCGCTGCGCTCCGCTCCGACACGAACGCCGGAGCAAAATCGGTCCCGTTGTAGTCAATCAGAGCAATTCCACTACTGCGGCCGTGCTCCGGCAGTGCGGCGCCGTGCGCCGCCCTCTGTTCCGGCGTCCGGCAAAAATAGAATCGATCCTATTTTTGCCGGACGCCGGAGCACCTCCGCAGTAAATGGACAGAAATCACAACAGTCCAACAGGAAAAGGAGCAAGCACAATTTCCGTTTTTCACAATTAATCGATAAACAAAGGGCGTTTTTTGTTTCATATGCACAGGTTTAACAACTTTTAACAACTATCAATGACGGCTGAAGTTTAAATGCACAAAAGTAAGCCATAAATACAGTTTCTACTATCAAAGTAGTCACACTTTGTTGATCCAAACACTGCTGATCTCTACACACAAATGATGGGAAGATTAAACAGCTCATGCCGATGCTTCTCCCACACAACGGGTGTTTGGATCTAACTTCCGCGTTTATTGTTCGGACTGTATCGCAAGATCTCGAAAATCCCGCGCATGCTTATTTGCCCACCTCAGGTCTCCGCACCGGAGCGGAGCCGTTGTAGAGCGGGTAGAAGTAAAAATTGAGTTCGGAAGCGAGCGGCTTCGGAGGGCGGGGGCGGACCGGAGCGGAGCGGAGGTAGTGGAATTTGGGGGTAAGTCCCGAATTTGATCTGCGTGTAGTGATGGACCACTATATTTAGCTTGTTTATTTTCTGTTACTTACCGGGCTGGCTCTTCCTCTGCTGCATCAGCCCCCACATGTTTTCATCTCAAATGTTCACTTAGGGACGTCGTGCTTCCGTGCCATGCTAGATGGTTTTTGCATATTTTGCAGGTCACCTGTCTTTTCATGTCATCTAGAGTGAAGTGCTCCCATACTCGTGAGGTTTTTGTCCGGGGTTTCTCTTGTTTTGTCGCTTCTATTTTTCTTCCGTATTTCTTCTTGTTCCGCCATCTCTCACAGCAAGATGTGCATCAGTAACGTGATACGTCATGAAAACCGAGGGCACTTATTGGCTCGTTTCTTCTTCTAAGGCTCCACTGGTAGATCAGTGGCTCATTACTGCCACACACTGGCGGCAAATTTAACAGATTGTAACCAATGTCAGATTGTGGTAAAAATAGACTTTATGCGGTAAAATATGATTATTAAACAACTAATCGATGACTAAAAAAGTTAACTATTTTAATAATCGATTATAATCGATTAAATCGATTAGTTGTTTCAGCTCTAGTCGGGGTAATTCTTTCTATTCTTTCTCCGTCAAAATAAACGGTCAAATACGGGAACTATCCGGTCAACACAAGCCCTGCCTTTGACTGTTTTGTTTTCTTGTGAAAATTGTTGGAAAGAGATAAAATTTAACTTGATTACCACCAGAGCCAGTGCGCCGTTATCTCCGTGACGGTAAATGAGGGAAAAACAAATTGATCGGATCCTGCACGTCTTTTAACACATTGGTCAGGATTGACGCACTTTGTTTTCATTTAGTTGGTTAAAATAAAAAGTCGGGCTCGGGTCAGGCCAGAGAATCCTGAAAACCTTTTCGGACCGGGTCGGGCTGGGTCTCCACCCCCTCGGGCCAGGCCGGACACGGGCTCAGATTTTAGGCCCGTGCAGGGCTCCAGTGCAGGCTGCTGCCTGAGAGGTGGTTGGAGACGGAGTGTCTCCATGCTGCTTTGTTTTGGTCACTTATGTGCGTGAGGCGAGTGGTGTTACGACCCTTCCTGGGGAGTTTGGCTCGTGTGCAAAAAGGAAGGGACAATAACGGGATTTAAAAGTTAAAATGATGATCAGGTTTATTTACAACTACAAAAAAAATAAGCCTTCCCATCCACAGGTTGGGAATAATAAAACTAATTCTGCCTGCGGGGAATTAAAACAAAGTACAAATAAGTAGGGATGTCCCACTGGGCAAAGATTACTGGGTTCTGGACCAAAATAAGGATCTCCAAAGGTCCAAACTCTGAACTAGGCGGTTAAGCCAAACTCAAGGTGATATTTTACACTAAACCGAAAACCCACAACACTCTAAATGTAATAAAAGGGAGATCTGCACCACAAAAACGATGAACTCTGAACCAAAACTAACCGCTTATCCAAACGCAAGAAGCTGTTAGCAAAAATGCTAACAGTAGCTTTACCAACGTTAAGTTCAAGTTACCAAGTTTAAATAAACCAAAAACACCCAGCAGCAAACAGACCAGCACGGAGGAGAGACTGCTACCACCAAAACAGCTCTCCTAGTGTCTGAAAGAAGCTCCTTTATGAAGGGAGAAACGCTCCCGGTGATGTTCTACATCTGCGATAGAGACGGAGCAGCACATCTGACCCCGGAAGTTGTCGTCCGTTGCCGGGAGACGAAGGCGGGCAAAACAGGAAAGGAATCTAGTAGCGGACGGACATTGTTCCAGGTCTTCGGTATTTGGTGGAGATGTTAGTGAAGGCGGAGAAGAGGGCGAACTAGAGGAAAAACAGGCAGATTCCTCCTCTATTTACAAACTCCTGGGGATGCAACAAGTGGGCGTGGTGCGTCGACTACCGGATCTGACGTCGACAAATTTTTAGAATCGAGCCGTCGACGTCGTCGAGGCTTCGCTACAGTCCTGCTGCTTATATTAAATTATCTATGTGGACTCTGGGAATTATTTAGAGTTGTGAGGCACAGAGCTCTGATCGTTGACGCGCTCCAGATAGATGCGTCCTGATCACGTCCGCAGTAACATTATCAAAGTCTTGCCACCTCAAAAACAAATTTAACACGCTATTGTTCATGTCGGCTCATATCCTTCATGCTTTCTGTCTTTTATTTGTGTCTGATGCGTTTCGCTGCTGCTGCGGAGCGAGCGCTCATCACCTGTTTCATCCTCCGGAGACTTCATGTTTCTGTCTGAGGTTCTGCTCAGACACGTGAAAAGAGAGTTACAGTAGTCTAAGCGTGAGGAGATGAAGGTGTGGAGAACTGTCTCAAGTTCAGAGCGGGACAGAATGGGACTCAGCTTAGCAACGTTCCTGAGATGGAAAAAGGAAGAGCGAACAAGAGAACTGACATGAGAATCCAGGGTGAGAGCTGGGTCAAAGGTCACACCAAGATTCCTGACAGAAGGTTTGGTGTGGGAAGCAAGCTGGCCAAGAGAGTCTCTGACTTTGGGAACCAGCTTGTCTGGGGCACAGTTGAGGATCTCAGTCTTATCTTCATTCAGCTGAAGAAAGCTCCCACCATCCAGGTTTTGATAGAGTCTAAGCAGGTGTGTAACAGCTGCAGCTTAGACATCTCATGGGGCTTAAAGGAGATGTACAGTTGGATGTCATCTGCATAAAGATGGTAGGAGATTCCTTTGAAGGAGCTCAGGATGTGCTGAAGAGGAAGCAGATAGATGAGGAAGAGTAGAGGCCCCAGCACAGAACCTTGTGGGACACCATGGGTAAGAGAGGTGGTGGAGGACCTAAACTTGGAGATGGCCACAGAAAAGGAGCACTCTGAGAGATAAGAGGAGAACCACTCCAGAGCAGATCCTGATAGGCCTACCCAGTCTCTCAGCCTCTCCAGTAGCAGGTGATGGTCAACAGTGTCAAAGGCTGCAGTCAGGTCCAGCAGGACCAGAACAGATCAGTCCCCTGCATCACTGTGAGTCAGAAGGTCAGTAGAGACCCTAAGAAGAGCTGTTTCAGTAGAATGAGCTCTACGAAAACCTGACTGGAAGCTATCATAGATGTTATGTCCATCAAGAGCAGCTGTGAGTTGTTTAGCCACAACCTTTTCCAAGATCTTGGAGATGAACGGAAGTTTAGAGATGGTCTGAAGCTGCTATGGAGAGAAGGGTCGAGACTCGTTTTTTAAGAAGCGGGTGGATTACAGCGTTCTTAAAGTTAGGAAAGTACATTAAAACTTTAACTCTCACCGACACTCGTCTGTATGAGCGTCAGAAATCTGATCAAATCAGCTGTAAAATAATGAAAACAACAGTAAAAATGCTCCTTTGCTTTTTAGAGTCTACCTCCAGAAGGCTGGAGCCGTGTTTCACTGACAGGCTGTCAGACTAACGCCCTGATGAGCTCAGCTGGGACAAACTGGTCTGATGTTTAGGTAAGTGAAGATCTGCTTCTCCAAGGCCTTGAGATGCTAGTAAAAATAATTTAGCTAGTGCTAATGTTACTTTTCTTCTCCTCTGAGGAACACAGAACGCTCAGATGTTGGAGCTTCACGTCACCTACTGAGGAGCACCAGTAAAGAGACGGCGTCTGGACCAGACCAAAGTGAGTGATGACACTTTAGCCCTACACCTCAGCCTCTAGGAACCACCCTCATCATCATTAACTCATTCACTGCCATTGGCGACAAAAGTTGTCATTTTAAAAGGAACCCAGGTTACAAAACTCTGTGCTTCTTAAAAGATAAATGTTAGTATCAGTTATATTAAAATGGTGTAAAACCCTTCTTGATGTCTTAATCTTTATAAAATTAGTAAAAATGGTTTAACTCGTAGGTCGCCATTGTTGTTAGCGTCGCACTGCACTCTGGGTAGTGACGTCATATGGTTGTACCTCGGTTGCACCGGCGGCTTTGGGACCCTGTAGTGACTGTTGAGCGACATCAACACGTCATCTGTTCAGCCTTTTCACTTTGAACCAGAGCGAAACATTAATGATGACATCACTGACCATGTTTCACAAAACGAGCATAAACATGAAGAGCAAGAAGGGCGGGATGAAGCGAGAAACAGTTTGTGCATCCAGGGCTCTGAACCTAGTAGCTGGAGCTTCACACACAGGGACAGGACATGGCAACGTAACATCACAGAGTATAGGAGAGTGGTCAGAGAACACAGGAGGCAAAGTCACAAGGTTCATGACAGGGAGACCAAAAGAGAGAACCAGGTCCAGGGTGTGACCCCTGGCATGAGTTGGGGTAGGGCTGCAACAAACGATTATTTGGATAATCGATTAATCGGATGGGGTCTCGACACGATTAATCGATTAATCGGATTACATAGGGACATTTTTCAAAACTGCTAGGGAAACGTTATTTCTCTTCTCGAACATCTTAGGTGTGTTCTTGCTGTGTCTTTCTAAATCCATGCTTTCGTTCTTTTTTAAACACAGAAACAGTTTTGTTTACCTGTTTGTAGCAACAGTTTCGCCGACGGCTGCCGGCTTCTTCAGGCTGACGCTGATGGTGGCGCGTCACTTCCTTCTCCGTTTATCTGCGGGCAGCAGAGGACGTTGTCGCCCTCTGCTGCCCGCTCTCCCCTCTCCGACGATGCAGTCCCATGCGTGGTCCAGCGTGTAAACTCCGTCGTCCCTGTTCATGGTCCCACATCCACGTCTCCTTATCTCGATTGCTTCCTTGATCCATCTTTTGTATTTTTGTTGTTCTGTGGTTATGATCCGTGTGCTGTCCCAGTCCATTATATGGTTTTCTCTTAAGCAATGATCTGTTACGGCTGACTTTTTTATTGTACTTTCTGCTTCTTCTTCCTTTGCTGCTCTTGTGTGTTTACGATTTGCCTCTTTCTCGCACTCCTTTCTGTGTTCTATTGTCCGTGTATTGAGTTGGCGTCCGGTTTCTCCTATGTATGTTTTATTGCATATTTTGCATGGGATTTCGTAGATGACTCCACATTTTTGTCCAGCTGATATTTTGTCTTTTGGGTGCACTAGTCTGTTTCTAACTGTTGTGTATGGCTTTGTTGGTGTGTTTATGTTGTGTTTATTCATTGTTGCTCTTATTTTTTCTGTTATGCCTCTGATGTATGGTAGGGTTATCACTGGTTTTGGTTCTTGTCTTTCTGGGTTTCTGGTTCTTTTTTTGGGTTGTTCTTTGCTTTCTGTTTTTGTTTGTTGTTTTCCTTTGTTTATAGCCCTTGTCGGGTATGCGCAGGTCTTTAAAGCGTATTGTATGTGTTTGTCCTCTTGTTTACGGTCTATATAATGTATATATATAATATATAATATATATATATAATGGACTGGGACAGCACACGGATCATAACCACCGAACAACAAAAATACAAAAGATGGATCAAGGAAGCAATAGAGATAAGGAGACGTGGATGTGGGACCATGAACAGGGACGACGGAGTTTACACGCTGGACCACGCATGGGACTGCATCGTCGGAGAGGGGAGAGCGGGCAGTAGAGGGCGACAACGTCCTCTGCTGCCCGCAGATAAACGGAGAAGGAAGTGACGCGCCACCATCAGCGTCAGCCTGAAGAAGCCGGCAGCCGTCGGCGAAACTGTAGCTACAAACAGGTAAACAAAACTGTTTCTGTGTTTAAAAAAGAACGAAAGCATGGGGTTATCTCTCTCCTTCTTTCACTTTATTAAACACAACATTATTAGAAAACAGTTCAATAGCAGAAAAACAACATGCCATCACCTAAATTGTCTTATAAGGTGTATAGACAGAGACCCTAAGCTACACCTATCTGTGACCTAAAATGCTTGGTCCAAGTTAAACAGCTTAAAGAGCAAGTCAACCCCTACCAGAGTCTAACTCCACTCCCACTTCATGTTTGAAAAATGCAACACATGCTGTTGCCTGGCAGACCGAGAGGGCGGAGCCGCTAACAAATACACACACACACTCAGGCTCACGACAGCATTGTGACATCATAATGTACCAGTTTACATCATAGCATACTTCTTAGCCAATAGCGGTGGCAGATTTAAATTAAAATACAGTGCCAAATTATTGACCACATGTGTCTGCAGCACGATTAGACACTCGTTTGTTTAGTTTATCAGCAAAAAAAAGTTTATTTGGGGGTGACTTGCTCTTTAAGGGGAATTCTCATCTGTTTTGTTTGATCTCATCTGTAGACATTTATTATAACTGGGGATGTCAAACAACTAATTTTTAAATGTAATTAAACATAGGCTGTGAATTAATCAAAATTAATCACTATTTCCAAAAATGACTGAAAAAATACCAAATAAAACAAAAGTAAATGAATGCCATCCTCCTTGTGATGATGCCCTGGGCAACTGCCATAAAGTCACATCAAGAAATGCTGCTGATCATTCCAATGATCCCAAATAAACTCACATTAGGCCACATGAAAGCAACTGAACCCAAAAATATATTAACCAGTATATAACTGCACTCTCACACAACACGCCTGCAGCAACAGTTAGGACTCCTCCCTCCCTTTTAAAAGCGTTTTTGCTTCTGAGGACATTGTGGTTGTAAAGCCACATGTTAGTAGTCTGGCCCCGGTGTGATCAACCAGTTTCTGCGGGAATGTGACGGCGGAACCGGTTTGCAGCAGCGTGAGTCCCCCCCCCCCCCCCCCCCCCCCGTTTATCTAATAGCGTCGCACATACGATTTTATAGACTTTTTTTACGAGCTTAGGGCATGTCTAGCCTGTGTAATAATCCGGGGCTTGGGTGAATCACTTTTGAAAAGTTTTTAACTTACCCGGACACCGAGCTCTCTCCTTCCTCGCTGATGATTCTGACATGCTTGCGTTTAAGATGCTGCATCATCACCGTAGTACTCCCGTGCCATGCTGAGTCTGACCTACAAACGTTGCAGGTAACGAATGTCTTCGCCTGATTTAACTGAAAATGCTCCCAAACTTTAGAAGTTTTTACTTTTTTGGGTCTCGCTGCTTCTGCCATGTTCCTCTTCTAAACACCTGCCGGCTCTCTCCCTCGTGCTGATCTGACTTGCTTCCGGTCTGTGCGCAACGGCGGTGGGGGGGGGGGCTTTTGGAAGAGTTGCGCAACACAACGAATCGATGACGCAATTCGTTGCCAACGCTTTTAGTAATCGATTTTCATCAAATTTATCGATTCGTTGTTGCAGCCCTAAGTTGGGGACGGTACCCATTGAGTTAGATTGAATGAATCTAGCAAATTCAAAAAACCTTTAGCAAGCACATTGTCAGGACAGCAGATATGGATATTAAAATCACCAAAAAATAGGACATAATCATATTTTAGGATGCAGTCTGCCACAAGATCACAGAAATCGTTAAGGAAGTTAGAGTCAGTCTTTGGAGGCCGATAAATCAGCACAACGAGCAGGCGGGGGGAGATGCACAGTTCAAATAAGCACAGTTCGTTGCTAGTTAATTAGCTGAGCTTCTGACTGACAGTTTATGTGCAGCAGCAAATCAACTATCCTGATTAACAAGGTTATAAAAGCTCATAAAGGAAAAATCACTTTGATGTGTGGGGGAACTTTTCCAGGCCCTCTTTAGCAGGGTGGGACTGGGAGGAGAGTGCTGTAGCCTTTTAGCTGGAAGCTAACCGGAGCCTGGGGCTAACACTAGCGACATGAAGGTGGGTTGGTTCACCGGCACGTGTCGGAGTCAGCCCGGTAAAAATGATTAACGACACCGAGCGGAGTCACGTTCACGTTTGAAAGCAGCGCTGAATCCAGAAACATCAGCACAAAGTGCATTCCTTGCTCTGAGCCAGCATGACGAACAAGGGAACAGCGCCGCAAACTCTGTTCAGGTGTTGCTTTCCAAAAGGGTCTATGTAGGGGGCGGCCCTAGAAATGGTTGTGGGTGAAAATCCCAGTAACTGAGCAGATTGTGAAATACTCAGACCGGCCCGTCTGGCACCAACAACCATGCCACGCCACCTTTCTTTCCCATTCGGACCTTCAGTTTGGAGTTCAGGAGATGGTGTTGACCAGGACCACGCCCCTAAATGCAGGGTGGTAGAGACGTATGGAGACGGTCGTTCTGAGACATGAGACTGTGTGTTTTTGGTGAACATTAATGCAGGAGTGTGTAAAACAGCTCATGTTTAATTAAAATGAAATAAAATATTTATTTAACTTGACATAAATTGTAATGCTTGACTGTTGTGCTACAGCCATGGGAGGAACATTTTGGGTCCCAGCCAGATTCTCTGCTTCCCTGCTGCTCTCTCCATCATCATGCTGCTCCTTGCTCTGCCTCTCCACTTGTCTCTCCTTCACTCACCTCCTCCACTTCAGCCTACTTGTCTAATATATTAGCCACATGTTAGATTCCCTTCAGTCACCAATAGGAACGTTGGGAATATCACACGTATCACGGTACAGATCACTCAGAGGGAACTGGGTCACGATAAAGAACAATGAGCATCTTCATCTAACGTTACCTCAACATCTTCCTCGGCTTCCTTCCTCTTCTTCTGAAAATGCGAGCAGAAATGAGTCTCGGTGGGAACATGACCCGACATGAAGCTGTACGCTGTTACCGATCTGGAATTACGCATTAACGACAGACCACATTGACTACGTTACTGTTCACATGTAGCAGCGTGCGTTAGCATGAAGCTGGTTTTCACAGGTCTGAACTAAAAATGCCTTCTTCTAACGTAAGGTTCCTTTCTTCCACCTTTTCTCTCCCTGTAGTTTTCTTTAACTCGTGAGAGCAGCGCACCGCACAGAAGCCGGCTCCTTCGCACACGGGGAAAAACGGCAGTACTGGTTTTTCAAAGTAAAATACATTTTAAAGTTTTGTTATATTTAAATTCATTTTAAACTGTGATAATTCATTCTCTTTAGTTTTGTGTCAGTTTAAGGAAGAAGGAAGAGCTCCTGAAGAACTGAGGCCTCCTTTGAACCAGAAGGACATGGAGCCCCTCAACATGAAGCAGGAAGAGGAGGAGCAGCTTGATGAGATCAAAACTGATGCCACCAACATTTCATTCTCTGCAGTTTCTCATCAGGTTAAGGAAGAAGGAAGAGAAGTTCTGTTGTCACAGTTTGATCAGAACCAACCTAAAGACAGAGATCTTCCAACCAGCAGCACCACTGACCAGATGAAAGCAGAAAGTGGTAGAGAGGACTGTGGAGGAGCAGAAACTACCAGGAATCCAGATCTAAATCTTTATGAATATGATTCTAACTCTTCAGAGACTGAAGTCAGCAATGATGAAGATGATGACCAGGATGGCAACAATTCTGACTGTCAGCTGAAACTCTTGTCAGATTCTGAGCCAAACACCAAAGATCATAACAAAGACTGGAAGGAGAGCAGGTCTTCTAAATCACATGTTAAGGCTGTCAAATCTTTCAGCTGCCCAGAGTGTGGTGAACAGTTTCTCCATGAGCGGTCTCTCCAGAAACACATGAGAGTGACTAGTCATTCAGGACTGAAGTCTTCAAGCTGTTGTGTTGATAAGAAACGTGTTAGAGTGAAGCAAAATGTAGACTCTAGCAGGAAAGTTCAGACAAAACTAAAATCATTTAGTTGTGACGACTGTGGAAAAAGTTTCAGCTGCAAATCATCTTTAAACAGACACATGAGTGTCCATACAGGACAGAAGCCTTTTGCTTGTGAGCTCTGTGGACAAAGATTTAGTGTAAAGTCATATTTAAACAAACACATGAGAATTCACACAGGACAGAAGCCTTTTGCTTGTGAGCTCTGTGGACAAAGATTTAGTGTAAAGTCAAGTTTAGACAGACACACGAGTGTCCACACAGTACAGAAGCCTTTTGCTTGTGAGCTCTGTGGACAAAGATTTAGTGTAAAGTCATATTTAAACAATCACATGAGAATTCACACAGGACAGAAGCCTTTTGCTTGTGAGCTCTGTGGACAAAGATTTGGTGTAAAGTCAAGTTTAGACAGACACATGAGTGTCCACACAGGACAGAAGCCTTTTGCTTGTGAGCTCTGTGGACAAAGATTTAGTGTAAAGTCAAGTTTGGACAGACACAGGAGTGTCCACACAGGACAGAAGCCTTTTGCTTGTGAGCTCTGTGGACAAAGATTAAGTCAAAAGACACATTTAATCCGTCACATGAAAGTCCACACAGGACAGAAGCCTTTTGCTTGTGAGCTCTGTGGACAAAGATTTACCCAAAAGGGAAATTTAGACACACACATGAGAGTCCATACAGGACAGAAGTCTTTTGCTTGTGAGCTCTGTGGACAAAGATTTAGTTTAAAGTCAAGTTTAGACAGACACACGAGTGTCCACACAGGACAGAAGCCTTTTGCTTGTGAGCTCTGTGGACAAAGATTTAGTGTAAAGTCAAGTTTAGACAGACACACAGGTGTCCACACAGGATAGAAGCCTTTTGCTTGTGAGCTCTGTGGACAAAGATTTAGTCGAAAGACCCGTTTAATCTGTCACATGAGAGTCCACACAGGACAGAAGCCTTTTGCTTGTGAGCTCTGTGGACAAAGATTTACCCAAAAGGGAAATTTAGACACACACATGAGAGTCCATACAGGACAGAAGTCTTTTGCTTGTGAGCTCTGTGGACAAAGATTTAGTTTAAAGTCAAGTTTAGACAGACACACGAGTGTCCACACAGGACAGAAGCCTTTTGCTTGTGAGCTCTGTGGACAAAGATTTAGTGTAAAGTCAAGTTTAGACAGACACACGAGTGTCCACACAGGACAGAAGCCTTTTGCTTGTGAGCTCTGTGGACAAAGATTTAGTCGAAAGACCCGTTTAATCTGTCACATGAGAGTCCACACAGGACAGAAGCCTTTTGCTTGTGAGCTCTGTGGACAAAGATTTACCCAAAAGGGAAATTTAGACACACACATGAGAGTCCATACAGGACAGAAGTCTTTTGCTTGTGAGCTCTGTGGACAAAGATTTACCCAAAAGTCAAGTTTAGACACTCACATTAGAGTCCACACAGGACAGAAGCCTTTTGCTTGTGAGCTCTGTGGACAAAGATTTAGTCATAAGACAAGTTTAAACTTTCACACGAGAGTCCACACAGGACAGAATTAATGAACGTAAATAAAATATATATTTTGGGACTTCTAAGGGTGTTGAATGAAATGTGCTACTGATCTGGAAGCTCTTTTAACTAAAATGAAAGGCAGCAGTTTTATTAAATGTTTTGTTTTTGGAGACGAAAAGGTTGAAAATGAAATGTTTGTTTGCCACTAAAGTGTTTTATTAAATCTTTGTTCACTATTCAGTTTGATGTTCGCTGTTTCTGGAGTTTAAACGTAAATGCTGATGTTTTGCAAAGTGAGAAGGCTCGCCATCAAAGTCACCAGATTAATCCACTCATGTAATTATCTGTCATGCAAATAAACCTGATCAAAAATTAATACCTATATTATCCATATTGTTTGACATCCAAATACAATTGGAAACGCGGATTCACAGTTAGCAAAAGTATAAATCTGGCTTTCTCAATAATCAGACTTTTGTGCAACAGTTATTAACCAGAATATGTACAATGAATCGTTATTAACGTTTTTCAGGTAAAATAGTGCCAACTTATTTGAAATAACAGCATAAGATTTGCTCACCTATTCCAGAGTTCATCTAGCTCCACTGCACGGTGTAGCGGCTCTCCCTCGCACATCTACACAACATTTTACTTTCTGTAATTACAAATCCAAGTTTCACTGTGACATATAGAAAAAGTTCATGTACAGGTTAGAAGGTTTTACTTTGCTGTTTAACGCTAGCAGGGTAAGCATCGGATGGAAAGGTAGCAAAGCAGGTTAGCTTCATGTGGCGCTCAGCAAACTGGACAAAACCCGCCACTTCCATCGGTCTAGCTGCTTCACTCCCAAACCAAGGAAGATTCATCCACCGGCAATGGTACCAACTAATCCAGCTTATTTTTTCCATTCCTTCTGTTTTTGTAATGTCTGAGGTGCAACCTGAGGTGGAAAGAGTACTACAACTTCCTACTTAAAGGTATAGCAATCGATGTTTCTGAATATCAGGAAAGAACTGCCCTCTCCACGTTGCGCAACACTCTCCCAGCGCCTGTTTACAAGTAGCTGTCGGCCGTAATGTGTAATAAGAGGCTCTTAAAACAGCATGCAGAACGTTAGCTTACCTCTCGAGCAGAAAACCGGCAACAGCGGCGTCTGTGGGGAGCAGACTGGACCGCATTATCCTCTTCCTGATTTCCATGAGAGTGCAGGGGTGCACAGAGTACGCATGTGCAGGAAGTGAGAACAAACCCAGGGTTGGCTTCACCAGAAATTTACATTTTTGCAGACCAATGGTTGACGTGATCCACCCGGAAGAAAAACATTGATTGCTATACCTTAAAATACGAGTACCAATACTTTGATAATTTTTTACTCAAGTACAAGTAAAAGTACTTGCCTAAATTTTTACTCAAGTAAAAGTAAAAAGTATTGTAAACAAAATGTACTCAAAGTAAAAGATACTTGGTTACATTTCTGTCAGTGTAAGGATGGCTACATCTAAGTAGTGAAAACTCTCGCCAGTACACGACACGCTTGTGTGTGCGTGCACACACACACAGTTTGATGGAGGGATTTTTATCCAATCAGTGAGAACTGGACGTGCACATTGATTGGACGAGGTTCTTGTAGGATTGTGATTAAAATTATTTATTTTGAGAAAGAAAAAATAATTTTTTTAGACACCATCAGCATGTGAGGTATCTCAATGTTCTCATGACAAAACATAAGACTGTGCTCTAACCTGTCACATAACAATCTAAATGAAAGTCAGGCATTTCAGATGGACCGTATGACAGCTGCTAACGTTGGCCCTGCCCTACTTTACCTCTACATTACAGTTCCTTTATCCGTGTCCATCCTAGAGCTCCTCTCTGACCTTCATGCTTATTTAGAGCAGCTGATTTTTAAAGCTAGCAGAGTTCATCCTTGGTAGTGGGTTCACTCACTCATTTAACCCTTCACCACTGAAATCAGTTTGTTCATTCCAATCCTCCTAAATAATCCTCCAATCATCCAAATGGAATCCTTAAGGGTCCCGTAACGTCCATCCTATCAGAATAGGCCTTGGGAGCCCAGGTGTTACTAGAACTAATGGTGTCTCCTCACCAGCGTGAGCCTCCAAACTGTGAAGGTTGGTCTCCAAACATGAACTTTAAATTCATGCATTTATCTCCTCTTGTAGCACTTTAACATGTTTTAAAAGGCTTGTATCATGATAAGTTACCCCCCCCCCCCCCCCAGACCAAAGATAAGATAAACTAGAAAAATTTGCATTTATTGCACAAATGCTGTTTGAATGCTGGATAGCTGAAACTGTAAGCTGAAGCTGCTGAACTAGCTGAAACTAAGCAAAACTGTCAAAATGAGCTGAATATATTGAAAGATGTTGAAGCAAAAAGTAAGTGAAGAATGGAGAAAAATCATCCTAAATAGCAAAAAACTGAAATCTGTGAACATTGTATAAAAACTGGACAGCTAAAATGTCTAAACACCTGTTATTTCAGTAGGACTATTTTAACAGTTTAATTTTTACATTTAGCTGAAATGTGAAATTAGCATCATATGCTGAATTCAGAAACTAATTGCTGAAGCTGCTGAATAGCCCAAGTGAAGCTGAACTAAGCAAAACTGTTAAAATGAGCTGAATGTTTTGAAAGATTTAGAAGCAAAAAGCACCAAAATGTAAATAAAACACAAAAAGTGAAGAACGGAGAAAACAATCCTAAACAGCAGAAAACTGAAATCTGAACATTATTTAAAAATCTGGACAGCAAAAACGTCTAAACACTTGTTGTTGAGTAGGACTAGTTTAACAGTTTAATTTTTATATTTAGTTGAACTGTGAAATGAGCAGCATAAGCCAAATTCAGAAACGGATTGCTGAATAGCTGAAGTGAAGCTGAAACTAAGCTAAACTGTCAAAATGAGCTGAATGAATTTAAAGATTTAGAAGCAAAAATCACCAACAAGTGTAATAAAGCTCAGAATATAGGTGAAGAATCGACAAAAAATGCCAAACAGCAGAACACTTTAATCTTTGAACATTGATTAAAAACTCAAAATTTGAAATGTTAAACAGCTGGCATTTGAATGAGAATAGTTTAACGGGTACATTTTTACATTTGGCTGAACTGTGAATTTAGAAATATCTGCTGATATCTGAAACTGATAGATTAATGTTAGGGGTGGGCCGTTATCGGCGTTAACGTGCTGCGGCAAAGCCAGACTCTTATCGCGCGATAAAAAAAAATGACGCCGTTAATATATTGTAGTGACCCCGGGCGTCTCAGCGGCAGTCCCCAACTCAACCAGCAGGAGGCAGTAGTGGTTCTCACACCAGACCTTTATTAGGCTTCTTCTTCAACCCTTTGTAACACTACAGACACAGAACTTCTATCACGCTCCTACCACACAGAGTCACGGTGTCAGTTAACCATGCTAATTCAACCCGCTCCACAGAACACACATCACCTTCCCTGTGGCTTACATTAACATAACACTCAAATCAACACATAGAAACTAGCAGAGGGATAGGAAACACATATAACACAATACCCAGAATGCACCTGGCTTACAACCCCAGCCAGGTCATTACACTGCCCCCCCCCCCCCCCCCCAAGAGGTTTAGTGTCCCCACAACCTTAACCGTCCACTCTGTAGTCCTGTAAATATCCGGGCCGGCGTCGAGTACGCTTTGGCCTTGACTGGGGTTCCATGGCGCCCCCAGCTGAGCTAGGCGTAGGAAGCAAGGAATCCCCAGGCTGCCCACCAGTCTGCGGGTTCGGGGCAAGCGGATGGTATGGCGCCAGCCGATCCTTATGCAGCACCACCCGCCTTCCCCGCCTTCCCCGCCCCGGCATCCGGACTCGGAAAACCACCTCTGATAGCTGTTCCAGGATCTCGGCCGGGCCTTGCCAGTGACTCATGAGCTTGGGGGCCAGCCCCCGCTTCCGCCGGGGGCAGTACACCCAGACCCGATCTCCGGCCCTCAGCATAGGACCGTGCGCACGGGTATCGTACGCTCGTTTCTGGCGGGCCCCGGCCCCCTCCAATGTCTGTCTCGCCAGCTGATGCACCGTGTGCAACCGCTCTTTGAGCCGCCGGAAGTAATCCATCTCTGGTCCCCCAGCAATTTCCGGCTCAGGGGGCGCCCCGAACACCAAATCCACCGGAGCTCGGATCTCCCTTCCGAACATTAAGGCTGCAGGGGTACACTGACTTGACTCCTGCACTGCAGTTCGATACGCCCACAAAACAAGGGGCAGGTGTTGGTCCCAGTCCCTCTGATGCTGGCTGGTCAGGATGGCCAGCTGGGTGGCCAACGTGCGGTTGAACCGCTCAACCAGACCATCGCTTTGAGGATGAAGGGGGGTGGTCCTCGTTTTTTTACCCCCAGCCTCCGACACACTTCTCCCAGCACTTGGCTCTCAAAATTCCTCCATTGGTCGCTGTGGAGCTCCTCCGGTACACCAAACCGCGTGAACATCTCATCCACCAGAGTGTGCGCAGTCGTCACTGCACTCTGATCTGGCACCGCATACGCCTCTGGCCACTTCGAGAAATAATCCATCGCGACCAGGACGTACCGGTTGCCGGCATCAGTAACAGGGAACGGATCCAGTATGTCCACTCCGATCCGCTCCATTGGCGCCCCAACTAGGTATTGCTGCAATGGGGCATGGGAGCGCTGGCTGGGACCTTTCTGTGCTGTGCAGTCGTCACAGCAGTGAACATGGATCTCCACGTCCTGACGACAGCCCGGCCAATAGAACCGCTGTCTCAACCGCCGCACCGTCTTCCCATTCCCAAAATGGCCAGTACCTGCAGCCCCGTGAACCCAGCAGAGGACCTCAGGCCGCAAGGCCCGGGGAACCAAGAGCTGGAGTCTGTCGCCTCCCCCATCTGGCGCTTGCCACCGCCGGTAAAGTACACTGCCATGGAGCTCCAGGTTATTCCACTGGGAGTACAGCGACTTAGTCTCAGGCCCCTGGGAAGACACGGCGGACCAGTCTGGCCGTGTCCCAGCCTCCATCCAGTCCCTCACCATTCCCAGCACTGGATCGCTCACCTGGTGCTGCTGCATCTCTGCCGCGGTGAAAGGTTCCCGCCCTTCACCCTTGCCCTCGGGTTCTGCTGCTGCTGATGTGGGACCCTGGTCCAACTCCTCCAGGCGTCTGCAGTACCGACACTCCTCCGCAGAACAGGGGTGCCTGGACAGGGCGTCGGCGTTGGCGTGTTGCCGCCCTGGTCGGTGCTGGGCCTCAAAATCGAACTCTTGTAGTATTTCCAGCCACCGGGCCACCTGACCCTCTGGCTGGCGAAAGTTCAGCATCCAGGTTAGGCTGGCGTGGTCGGTCCTGAGCAGGAACTTAGTGCCCAAGGGGTAAGGTCGGAAGTGAAGAACCGCCAGGACCACAGCCAACAGCTCACGCCGGGTAACACAATAATTCCTCTCGGCCCGGCTGAGACTGCAGCTGTAGTATGCCACTACTCGCTCCTCCGCCTCTCCCCCTTGGGAGAGCACAGCTCCGACCCCCACATTGCTGGCATCGGTGTCCAACAGGAAAGGCTGGCTGGGGTCAGGATACGCCAAGACCGGGGCACTCACGAGGGCAGTTTTCAACTGTTCAAAGGCCGCTGCACAGTCCTCAGTCCAACCAAACCGCCTACCCTTGTTCGTCAACTGATGCAAGGGGCTAGCGACGGTGGCAAAGTCTTTTACAAACCTCCTATAATAGGAGGCTAGCCCCAGGAAGCTTCGTAGCTCGGTGACGTTCGACGGGGGGGGGGGGGGGGGGCAGTCCCCCACAGCAACCACCTTCTCCGGATCAGTAGCCACCCCTTTTTCGCTCACCACATGTCCCAGGAACTTCACCTGGCGAGCCAGGAGGTTGCACTTAGCCGGGTTCAGCTTTAGTCCGGCCCCGCGGATAGCAGTCAGGACCTCTTGCAGGGTAGCAACAGCCTGTTCAAAGTCCTTGGCATGAGTCAGCAAATCATCCAAGTAGACCACGCAGCGGCCGCGGGGAATGTCTTTGAGGACCCTTTCCATTAACCTCTCGAACGTGGATGGTGTGTTGCATAGTCCAAAAGGCATCACCCTAAACTGCCACAGTCCTTGCCCAATGGTGAAGGCAGTCTTGGGTCATGCCTCATCAGCAAGCTCCACCTGCCAGTACCCACTGCGGAGGTCTAGCGAGCTGAACCAACTGGACCCAACGATGTAATCCAGTGCATCATCGATGTGAGGTAGCGGGTAAGAGTCCTTGCGGGTTACCGCGTTCAGGCACCTGTAGTCCACACAAGGGCGCCAACCCCCCGTTTTCTTCCGCACCATAACTACAGGTGCGGCCCATGGATTATCCGAGGGTTCAATTACGCCATTATCTGCCATCTCTTTTATCAGTTCCTCGGCAGCTTTGCGTTTGGCGAGGGGCAGGCGGTGGGGCCGCAGCCGGATTGGGGCAGCTGCTCCAGTGTCGATGGTGTGCTGCACCAGGTCCGTCCTTGTACAGTCTTCTTCCCTGGCGGCGAAAGTATCCACAAACTCTGCCAGGAGGCTCTGCAGCTGCCGCTGCTGCGTCACACTGAGGTGCACCCCACTCCGCCGCCCAAGCTCCTCTACTGCCGCGACAGTCTCAGGCGACGGGGAGTCCGCCGAGCTAGGCGGCGACTCTGGCTGCGGGATGTTGGCTCTGCTCACGTTCACCCCCTGGGTCCTCTTCCGCCCCTTTTCCGCCCTCGACCCCTGGCTGTGGCCTGAAGCTGTGGGGCGCGAGAGCTTTGGGGGTGCCGGCGGGGTGGGGGCCTGTCCCTGACTACCGCGGCCCACTTGGAGCTGCACAGTCTCAGCACCAAGGTGGATGGCAACTCCCGGCACATCGACCTGTGCCCCCCAGTGGGTTAGCAAGTCCAGTCCAACAATGCACTCGTCTGTTATATCGGCAAGCCAGAACTCATGGTTCACTCTGTTTGTGCCCACCACCACCTGCAGAGTCTTTCTCCCCGGCATCACAGTCTTTTCTCCTGTGACAGTGTACAACGCTGTGTGAGTAGGGGTCCAATCCGTCGGCAATGACCCACCCGTCTCCGGAAGCACCCCCCTCCGCAGCAAGCAGATGGTAGACCCCGTGTCCACCAGGGCCCGGCAAGACCGTCCATCAATGATACAGTCCAGGTATAGTCCACGGGTGGACCCACAGCGGCCCACCACAGGATGAGTGTCACGGAGAGGTTTTAATCATTGGGGTGGGGGTCCCCTCACTGTCCCACCCCGTGGCCGTTTCCCGTCAGTGATGTCACTCGGGCCCGAGGACTAGGTGCAGGACAGTTCCGGGCAAAATGACCGGGCTCCCCGCACCGATAACAACAGTCTGTCCGGCGCCTCAGACGAGGGACTGCTTCTGGTTGGGCTCATCTGGCCTCCTCCTCTTCATCAGACTGGTCCGTGCTCATCTCTCGCTCGACCCCCTGACTGATCGTCGGGTTACTGGTTCGCCCCTCAGCACCTCCTCTGCCCGCTCCGCCTCCCTCTACGCCTCCTCCAGGTCTCGGGGGGATGACAGCCGGACATGCTGTCGCAGCCTCTCCGGTGTGAGACCCCTCAGGAAGGCGTGGAGACCCAGCTCTTCCTGGGCCGCTCCTGAGAAGGTTGGATAGCCCCGTCGGGCAAAGGACGTCCGCGGCAAAGGACCCCAGGCTCTCTCTCTCACATCGGCGTCGGCTAGCCAGCTCTTCCCTGCTCTGTTCAGCTGGTGGTCTCTGTCCAAACCGTCTGCCGAGCGCTGTAGTCAGAGCCCGGAGGTTGCGCTGCTCCTCTAGGGGCAGGTCCAGCAGAACCTGAAGTGCTGGGCCCTCCAGTGCGAGCGCCAGGTGGGTGGCAGTCTCTTCTTGACCCCACCCATTGTGAGTGGCAGCCAGCGTGACTTGGGCCAGGTACGGCTGTAGCTGTGTCGCCCCGGTGTAATGCTGCAGTTTAGCAACCGTCCTGCTAGGGAGCTGTGGTGCAACCCCAGGAATCTCTTCCCGCCGCAGGGGGTGTCTGTTCCGGGGCGCACTGTGGCCCTCTGGCCGCCCCAGCTCCGGTCTTCTTTGCTGGATCTCGGCAGCCATGTTTCCGAGAATCGAGTAGTTGTCCCAGATTGCATGCTCTATGTCGTCTATGGTCGGCTCCATAGTGTCTGCTAGACACTCAGCGATCCCACTTCTGACACCAATTGTAGTGACCCCGAGCGTCTCAGCGGCAGTCCCCAACTCAACCAGCAGGAGGCAGTAGTGGTTCACACCAGACCTTTATTAGGCTTCTTCTTCAACCCTTTGTAACACTACAGACACAGAACTTCTATCACGCTCCTACCACACAGAGTCATGGTGTCAGTTAACCATGCTAATTCAACCCGCTCCACAGAACACACATCACCTTCCCTGTGGCTTACATTAACATAACACTCAAATCAACACATAGAAACTAGCAGAGGGATAGGAAACACATATAACACAATACCCAGAATGCACCTGGCTTACAACCCCAGCCAGGTCATTACACTATTCTCAAAGTTGGGTTGGGATCTGGGTCGTCTATACTAAGCTTGATGACTATCACATTGCGCGGATGGATACCTGGTTGGCGCGGATGTATACTCGGCGCGGATCATAGACATATAACGCACGGATGTCTACGTGCGAAAGAGAACATCTTTAACGCCAGAGGAATCTTCAAACGTGACGCTCTGAAGAATGCTACTGACTGTAAATAGTTAATCATGGCCTATTCTGTAGACCTACAGTGCAGAATTTGTTGAACTGAATAAACAGCTATTAAACACAAACACTTATTGATCATTATTTATTTTCATCATGAGTTATCGTAGTAAAACTGCTTTATCAGTCTGTGATGCATTTTTGAAACAAGAAATACGGCTCCATTCTCAAAGACTTGCCTTTATTCATTATCTAGGTAGCACACAAATATGTCTTTGGCAGAATTTGAATGAGCCATTTTAATCTAGATTAATTCCAAGATTACAGTGAGATTAATCTAGATTAAAAAAATTAATCTATGCCCACCACTAATTAATATATGATCAGACTTGATATGGGATGGATGAATGGTTGGATGAATGAAATAACGGATGGATTGTTGGATGGCTGTTAGATGGTTTATTGGATGGATGGATGGATGGATGGATGGATTAACCGAAGCATGTATGGATTTATATGTGGATGGATAATTCCTTAGGCCAAGCGATCGATTTGATGTCTCACATGTGTGGGTGTGTAATTCCATTTAGCCAGAAGATGATTGACCTCTCTCAACCAATCAGGGAGCGGGGCACTTTCCCACCTTCTGACGGTCAATCAAATTTAACTTGTTTCTAGTTTTAAGTACAAACAGTTCAAAAAGATCAAAAACAGGAGTCTGTTATTGGCTCAATATTCAGCTTTTTATATTCATTCCTGTGAGACTTGGTTAAAGTGATTTGTAGTTCCCATCGACATATAAATATTGGACAATGGGTTTCCACAGACTCCAAAAACATGTTTTTGTGCCAAAATGGGAGGTGGCCACCACCGCCATTTTGACCGTGTCACAGGTTCCGTCAAGCCCACACAATTCCACAAAAGGGAAGAGAGGTGGAGCTAAGGGTGGGGCTGTAAGGCTGGGATCAACTGACGACACCCGGTCGAACTAGCTACAAGCTAACCTGAAGCTAACCCAAAGCTAATATGGAGGTGGGAGCTAAGCTAACGGAGGTAGCAACCTAGCTACAACCAGAGTTAACTGTGCACAACAGCAGATTTTCTGAGTCAGAGATGCGCCGGGCTGACCGCTGGGTAAAACCAGGTGGAACACAGAGGTCTCCCGAAAGCTGCTGAAAGCCGGCAGCCCACGCAGCAGACAGAAGCCGCGATCAGACAGAGATGCGCAGAGCTGCGGGGAGGGGAGAACCACAAGCCGGCAGCCCGCGCAGCAGACAGAAGCCGCGATCAGACAGAGATGCACCGAGCTGCAGGGAGGGGAGAACCACAAGCCGGCCGGCAGCCCGCGCAGCAGACAGAAGCCACGATCAGAGATGCGCCGAGCTGCGGGGAAGAGAGAAACGGGTGGAAAACATCGGTCTCCCGAGAGCTCCACAAGCCGATAGTCAGAACTCAGCTCCACCAACATGTTATATTTCAACCCATTTTCTAAAGTGCAGCATTGTGTTAAATGCATTGGGTTTTACCCTATTACATTTAAATGTCATGGTTAATCAGTACATGTTAAAATCTAAGCTCAGCTCGGCAGTGACCTAAAATACATAAATGTAATTTTACTTACCGAAAAAAATGAAGTGGAGACTCCTTGGACGCTCTATTAGTGCAATTAATGCCACAGCAAGTCATTTTGTCCAACAATTGCACAAATAATATCCAAACAAGAATACACACACACAGAGACTCACAATCCCGGAACAGTTTCCAAGCCAGACCGAGGCTCTACTCACGTGGGTCTGATGCTCATTAATTTTACAGAATTTTAGGTTTTTAATACACTTAAACAGAAGAGTGAGAAAAAAATTCACCCCCCTCAGAGTTGTCATGGGTGTAAACTAGATCATTTAAACCAAAAACATGTTTTGGTACCAGGCTGTAAACATGTTTATATCTGCTGTGAAATTGGTATTTTTAACATGGGAGTCAATGAGGATTTGCTCTCTTCTGACACCAGGCCCCAGTGGATGAGGGTGGAACTGCAATTTTTGGTACTTCCGGGTTGGCCTCGATTTTTGAGCCGCATTGTGGGGGCTTGGTAGTTCCTTGTGTTGCCTTGGTAACAATGACAGGAGTCTGCATTAATAAAGCAATGTACAATGTCACATGACTCTTTTAAACTTTGAATAACATTTCTATATTAAAGTATGTTGATACAGTTGTGTCTAAAATGTTGTTAAATGTTGTTGCTAAGCACGTTGCAATGGTAACGCAGAATACAATATCAAAATAATACAAGACTCCTGGGACCAAGCAGGTTGAATTTATGTATCATATGTGTGGGTGCATATTTCCTTTTAGGCAGAAGACGATTGAAAACTCTCAGCCAATGAGAGAGCAGCAAAGGAGGAGGGGGCGGTTCCTGCCTTTTGACTAGTGTTAAAATGTCAGCTATGCTGCTAGTTTAACTTGTGTATAGAGCTCAGAAAGATAAGAAACAGCAGTATGTTATAGGCTCAATATTAGGCTTTTCACATTCATTTCAGTAACACTTGTTTGGGGATATACTTATGCACTTGTGTTGCCATGGTAACAGATAACGCATTTAAAATTGAATGCAAGATTCCTGAGACCAAGCTGGTTGATTTGATGTGTTATTTGTGTGGGTGCTGGATCCTGATTGGACAGAAAATGGTTGAACACTCTCAACCAATCAGAGAGCAGCACTGTTTTCCCGCCTTTTCCCCTGGCTGTTGGAGGCCTGCAGCTGTACTCCTGTTAATGAGAGAAGCCGCTAAATCTGTCCTTCAGAAGTGAAATTGGACCTGTCAAACTTCTCATCACCATTCGAAAAGTACTGCACCGATTTGAAAAATTCAAAAAGCGTGAGCGGCAGAAGGCTTTGATGGTCATCTGTGTGTATTTTTATGTGCCATTTACGTTTTGATATAAAATTGTTGAAATAGTTAAAATTTTGAAGGAGTTGAAAAGGTTCAAAAAGTGTCCGGAAGCAGAATAAGAAGAAGAAGAAAGATGAACAGGAAAACAATAGTTTGAGTGCTTAACAGCATTCAAACAAACATTATCATAAACATTATTGAGACGTCATTTATGAAATACAAGTTATTTTTGTTCACCATTACTTCAACCAAATAATAAGATGCATGGATTTGAGGAACCACACTGTCTCATGCAGTCCTACATGTGTAACACACACACACACACTCAAACACACACTCAAACACACACACACCACTTTACTAAACCCTAACTTTTAAATGCCTTTTTAAAGTGTATTTGAAATATCTTCCAGTTCATTTTCTACCACAAGGTGTGCACCAGCACCAAAAAGCAGACATGAAAAAGATAAGTATTAAACTACTCTAGGGGGGTCTGGGGGCATGCCCCCCAGGAAGAAAATTTTGGACATTTTAATGTCCAAGCTGTTCTTGAGGAATAAGAAAATGAAAGAACAACATTTTGTTTTACTCCATTTCCACGCATCATGAAGTCCGTCTTATTCTATCACCTGTGGTGGATGGGTTTCTGTAGGAGACGCGTTGGCCCCACATAAGTCAAACATCAGTTAAAAAAACATTTGAGGAAACAGATTTCACTGGAAAGTCAAAATGGGCCTTGTGGGAGTACTGGTGGATGGTGTTCTGTTGGAGGTGCTGGTGGATGGTGTTCTGTTGGAGGTGCTGGTGGATGGTGTTCTGTTGGAGGTGCTGGTGGGTCGAGTCCTGTTGGAGGTGCTGGTGGATGGTGTTCTGTTGGAGGTGCTGGTGGATGGTGTTCTGTTGGAGACCACACTGGAGTGTGTCATGAAGCGGTGTTTGGGTCCTGAACGTGCTGCTTGGGCCTTGTTGGATACAGCTTTTGATTCACGCTGCTCTGGCCGTTCACCTCCTGGCGCTGTGCATCACGGAGGAAATTTACAGGTTTCTGCCGGTAAACACAGAGGTATGTGTATCGCTTCCAAATGAAGGAAAGACAATTCCTGATGCGCATGTGCACGCTTGCTCCAGCTCAAACAAATAAAAGGAATAAATTGCCTGAGTCTGAAAGCCTTTGTAGCGGCCCACTTTGAATTACCATGCAAGATGCAGAGAGCTTCGACTGGTGCAACTTTAATCCTCTTCTTCTTTCACCTCGCATTATGACACCATGAAAACTATATGAACAGAAAGTACAAATGTCACAGTACCATAATATTTCCACAAATAATGCATAGAAATCATGTTTACATTTTAAACTTAACAGAAATATTTTTAGTAAACAAATAATGAATTTTACATGAAAGTAGCCTTTTTTAGCCATTATAAGTTGTAGTTCTTATTTAAATAAAATAATGACAGTTTCCTTCTTTTTGAAATCAAATGAACAACTCGTTTCACACTGAATACACCATCAGTCTCCCCCTACCTCCTTCTGCTTCCAAGGGCACTAAGTTTGAGCTCAGCCTGCTAGCGGCCTATCTTCCACACCTCACAGTGATGTCCCTTAAACATGACCTACAAACGGCACAAACATGAAGAGAACCACTGTAAAATACCCTTTCACAAGTTTCCATGTAGAATATGACAAATAAATAATATATTTGCATGTTTTACCAATTCTGGAGCAACTTGTGCATGTCGTTGTGATGAGCCGGGAGCAGGAAGTTTAGCGTATACAACAGGAAGTAGTAGAAGAAGAGGGGTGCTCTTCAAAATAAAAGCACAAAACGTAAAGTGACAGAACTGCTTTGTTTACCGCAAACATAATTTGCTGCCATTTACAGCCTTAAAAGAGACATATCATCCTTTTAAATTCTTCATTTTTACATACAGATCATTCAGTTGGGGTCTAAACTCAGTGGAACTGCAGTTCTTTGTTCCTCAATATTGCTGCTCTACAGACCCCTCATCTACCCCTGTTCTGAGGAGAGTCTGAGAATGAGCTGTTTTTGGGTACTGCCTCTTTAAATCAGGAGAAGGAGCTGCAAACTCCGCCCCCTTCCACAGACCAGACCTACTCTCCTCCCCCAGTCGGACTTTGTAGTTCTATAGAGAAATGATTATTTAGCGTAGCAGAAACATTATGTTAGCAAGCTAAATACTTAATTTGCTGATTGGCTGCACCTGGCGGTAAGGCGTTTCCTGTTTCCTGTTTTCAGTGTTGCACTCCGTGTAGCTGTTTGGTGTTTAGGGCTCGCTAAAGTTGATTTAATTTCTCTGTACTTGGATATCTCTGAGTTATTGTAGCACAAAAGCACGCTAAAACACACATTTTCTGTTGTTCCACCTAGCTTTTAGGGAACCATTTGAGTTTGCACTCAGTTTATTTGGTACTAACAGTTTGCTCGTCCAGTTAGCTTAGCCTCAGCACGGCTATGGCTACTTCTGTCTCTGCTTCTCCGTCTCCTATCTCTTGCTCTCTGTGTCAGATGTTTAGTTACTCCTCTGCCTCCTTTAGTGATAATGGTACGTGTAATAAATGTAGCATTTTTGTAGCTTTGGAGGCGAGGGTGTCGGAATTGGAGTCCCGGGTCCGCGCTGTTGAAAAACCCATAAACAGCCATAGCTACTTAGCTAGCGCGGGGCTAACTAGCACAGAACCACCCCGTAGCGATCCTCCAGCAGAACCTGAGCAGCCGGGACCTCAGGCCGGCTGGGTGACGGTACGCAGGAAGCATGAACCCAGCCCATGGGCCACCACCAACCCGTCCACGTTTCTAATAGATTTTCCCCGCTCAGTGACGCACCCACTGACAAGCCGACTCTGATCATTGGCAGCTCCATAGTCAGAAACGTGGCATTAGAGGCTCCAGCAACCATAGTTAAATGTTTACCTGGGGCCAGAGCGGGCAACATCAAATCTTATCTGAAACTGCTGGCTAAGGATTAGCGTAAATACAGTAAGATTGTTATTCACGCTGGCGGTAACGACACCCGGTTACGCCAATCGGAGGTCACTAAAATTAATGTTGCTTCGGTGTGTAAGTTTGCCAAAACAATGTCGGACTCCGTAATTTTCTCTGGCCCCCTGCCTGATCGGACCAGTGACGACATGTTTAGCCGCATGCTGTCCTTCAACCGCTGGCTGTCTAGGTGGTGTCCTGAAAACAACGTGGGCTACATTGATAATTGGAAAACTTTTTGGGGAAAACCTGGTCTGATGCGGAGAGACGGCATCCATCCCTCTTTGGATGGTACAGCTCTTCTTTCTAGGAACATGGCCAGTTTTATTAGTCCTCCATGGCAACCCAGGGTCCAGACCAGGAAGCAGAGTCGTAGTTTAACCCACCCCTCTGCAGCTTCTGTACTGTTACCCACCCACTACCCCATACAGACAGTGTCCTGCCCACGGCCAAAATCACACAGATTAAATATCAGGCTTAGTAAAGCAAACCATGGAAATCTCATAAATATTAGAACTAATTCAACTTAGCAGAAAACTAGAAAAATTAAATGTGGGTTGTTGAACATTAGATCCATTTTTTCTAAGACTTTGTTAGTTAATGACTTGATTTGTGATAATCAGATCTCTTTGCTCTCTCTCACAGAATCCTGGCTGCAGCAAGAGGGCTATGTTAGCTTAAACGAGTCGACTCCTTCAAATTATTTAAATCATCATATTGCTCGAAGTACAGGGCGAGGAGGAGGAGTGGCAACCATTTTTCATTCTGACTTATTAATCAGTCCCTTACAGATTAATAGTTACAGTTCGTTTGAACATCTTATTCTTAGTTTTCCTAATCCAGATTGCAAAACTGTAAAACCACTCTTGTTTGTAGTTTTTTATCGTCCACCAGGCCCTTACTCTGAGTTTTTGGATCAGATCTCTGATTTTTTATCAGATTTGGTGCTAAATACTGATAAGGTCATTGTTGTGGGGGATTTCAACATTCATGTGGACATCGAAAATGATAGCCTCAATGTAGCCTTTAGTAATATCTTAGACTCAATTGGTTTTACTCAAAGAATACATAGCTCCACCCACTCCTGCCATCATACATTGGACCTTGTTCTGACTTATGGCATAGAGTGTGAGGAAATAACAATCTTTCCACATAATCCAGTCCTCTCGGACCACTTTCTGATAAGCTTTGAGTTTTTTATAAATGAGTTCTCGAGACATGAAAGTAAATTTCATTATAGTCAGTCTCCATCTGACAACGCAGTTGCATCTTTTAAATCAACTGTTCCATCTTTACTGTCCTCAGCATCTCAGAGGCATGTAGCAGAGGGCAATATTTTCAGTTCTTGCCCCTCACAAATTGATGCCTTAGTTCATCGTGTTAATTCCTCTTTACGTGTGGCATTAGATGATGTTGCCCCTTTAAAAAATAAGGTAATTAGGGACAGGAAGTTGGCTCCCTGGTTTAACTCTCATCTACGAGCCTTAAAACAAAACTCTAGGAAATTGGAGAGAACATGGCGCTCTACGTACCATGAGGAGGCCTACCTATCCTGGAAAAATAGTCTTGTGCTATTATGTCATCTTCTTCTTTTAACTCATACAGTCTTTTCACTAAACCCAGTTTCACACATGCGTCCCCTCCTAGGATTGTACTAACATCTTCCTGTGTGATTTCAAACACAATCTCATTTTCGTTCCCTTTGTACGCACAGGTAAGCGCTTTCTTGCCCAACGCTGCCACCTTGTGGCCGAAAAAGGAAACTAGCTTTGTCTTACTAGCTCAACATTTTCCTTTCAGTCCAAGGGCTTTTAAATGTTTTGAGTGACATTGCATTGCAGTCCGCTCCGGTGTCCAGCTTACAGATAAGTTCTTTGTCTTTTATTTTTAATCTTTCAGTCCATGCATCTTCCATTTTATCCGACCTGACCTCTGTAATGTTTTTTCCTTCTGTTTGGAGCATGCCGAGAAACATCTCAGTTTCGCTTTCACTTTGATTGACAGCATGCACGTTCTTCCCGTGCTGCCTCCTCTGATCAGTGGATCTGCACATCCTTGCAAAATGATTCTTTTTACTGCACACTCTGCAGGTTTGACCTATTGCTGGGCTGTTTTTTCCTTGTTTCCACCCACATCTGTTACAACTTGTCTCGTTCAGATCAGGTTTCCTTGTTTTCGCTGCACTTTTTACGTCATTCGGTCTTGCTGTTCTCAGTTTGTTGACTTCTACTTCTTCAGTAAGAGCTTTCACTTGACTGGTTGTGATCTCACTCGCCCAACATACATCTATAGCTTTATCCAATGTCCAAGGGCGTCAGTTTGTTTTCAGAATTGCTGGGGACAATAACCATACACTTGAGTGGGGTTTAAAAATTGCTGGGGACAATAAAGTAGGTGGCGGCGGCTCTGGAGCCGCATGCGGCTCTTCCATCCATCTGATGCGGCTGTCTGTGCTTGTAAAATAATGAATGGATATTTAAATAAAATGCTTTATATTTTACTGCATTAATTTTACATCTGTATGCCAATTCTAAATGTAAAGATTGTCTGCGTAAACCTGAACAGGTCCAACCCGGTCTTACTGTGAGACCGGGTTGACGCGTCATGCTTGTGCGTAATCATATGCGCTTCCTGAGCTGGAGGATGTCAGATTCTGGGATTCTCCTCAGACAGGTTCCTGGATGCGTCGCCACATTGGAGACAGGAACAAGCGCTATTCAGCCAAAGTTTCATCATCAAGTGTGGCAGTGTGTGTCCTGTCACAGTGTCCCGATTGATCATGCGCCCTGGCTACTTGGCCAAGGGGTTGTCCCTTTGGCTGACTGGTTAGAGCATATGACTCTCACCCGGGAGTCTGGGGATCGAATCCCGCCCGGGCCCTCGTTTCTCCGCCTTGCCACATATTGACGGATAAACTCAAGGATGTTGGTTGTTTTGAAAGAATTACCCCTACGCACATGGATGAGCTGACATTTTAATCGTTAACGCACATCGCAGATGTAACTTGATTCCCATCAGAACATCAGAGCTTTATACTGGACACTGTGTTCAGCGCAGCTCGGAGCGCCCACGGTGGACAGTGGGCTGAAGATCTGCAGAGGGGTTCGCAGCGCAGCGCAGAACCACGGCGATGCGGTAAGATTTCCTCCCACTGAAGCGGTCTGGAAACCTGGTCTCTCTGAGGGATGTGTCACTTAGAAAAATGTTCTTTTTATGAAATTATTCAACTTTGGCTGAACAGCGCTTGTTCCCGTCTCTAATATGGACACGCATGACGCATCCAGTCTGAGGCAGAATAGCTCTTCAGCTCAGAAAGCACCTGTAGAGACATTTGATCACGCACAAAGTTCATGTGGAGCAGAAGCGGTCGGGCCACGGCAGGTGAAACGTTCCTAGCCTACATGAAGTGAAACATTAATATGTTACTGGACACGCTGGTCTGGTTGTTTAGACCAGTGTTTGAAGTGGAAAACACACACACACACACACACACACACACACACACACACACACACACACACACACACACACACACACCAATTAAAATAATGCTGATAGCGTGGACTAGAAGCCAGGTGATGGTTTACGTATTTAAATGATGATCAGGCTGCTGTAAAATGTAATCTCCATCCACATCCAGACACAATTATCCTCTATTCTGTCTCTAGTTGCTCTGCTCTTGTCTGGGCTGACGTAGCTGACGGTGCGCGCGGCGCGCCTAACTAACGGCTGATGCACATTTTACGCATTTGGAGAGGTGGGCTGGATGCTGCTTTTACTGGAAGATGGTCCACTTAACGCACGGGTGTAGACTACATGTTAATGACAAATGAATGAAAATTAAACTGGGAGTTTTTACTTCATATTTTATAAATAAAAATGATGGGGGAACACATTTATGACGTCTTTTTAAACGAAATTTTCTAGCGCGACCTGCCTGCTTCACTAAGTCACTGCTTATTAAGGTCCGTCCAGAATTGCTGGGTTTCAGTCACGTGGTTAAAATGACGCGCGGATTTTGGTTGGAGGGCAGGAAGTAAACAGCAGAGTACAGCTATGGAGGAAACCGCAGAAGAGAGTCCTCATTGCATGTCTTTAGACTCCGTTTCGAAACAAAGGTACACGGATTTAACAAACAAATATGTTGGACGTGATCCGTATTTAATGAAAATGAGTGAGTTTACCCCAGAATTAACGGCTTTGCCGAGAATAGAGTCTGTTGATATTACAAACTACCTGGTCCTTCAGACATCGTTCTACACTAAACAACAAATGAAAGCATATAAAAGTCTGGAGGCATATAATTTTTTTGTTAGCGGGTAGGTCCACAATCTCGGTACTAAACGGCTCTGTGATGATTATCGTCTGGTATTCGCCAGGGTGAGTTTTTGTCTTTAGATTGATTTATACGTAAATTTGTTGGCAGCTAGCCTAGCCTGCCAGACTCGTGCTCTTGTTTAATTCTACACAGAGAACTATCATTCTGTGTAGAATTAAACGGAGTACGAATCTGGCACGCTAGGCTAGTTAGCAGCTAGGAGGATTAACATCAACACGCAGTAACGACGTCATTAGCCTGACAGTCGTTGATGTTTCAAGGTAAACCACTCACAAAGATAGAGTGAAACGCCTCTGAAGACGTGGATTATTTCGAAGGAAGATGGTGAAGTTATTGCAGCTCATTGCAACTGCATGGCAGGGTAAGTGATCTATGTAGGCTGAGATTCTTGTTATGGGATTAGTGTTGTACATATAATATAGTGTTCTATTCACAGACTATCGGAGTCATGTTCTCATGTGGGGGCAGTCCTGTTCTCCATTGAAGCCGGGGTGAGAATGCGAGACTCTGCTTCCTGTACATCTGAGCAGTGCAAGTGGTTGATGCCATCACATGTTAAAAAGGTAACAACAATCAGAGAATGCCATTTCTGATCAACATGGAGGACTAGGCTAACTATGAGATGTAAATTATTAGGTTGTGCCCTGTTGTTAATGACTTTGCTCTGGCTCAGTTACAAGGACCTAATATTTTGTAGACAAGTTGATTACTTATCCTCGTCTATATTTTATTTTCCCAGAGATATTTGATATTAATCATGATTTTTTTTACTTCTTTTAAATTTTACTTGTACAAAATGCACAGAGGGCTCCCCTCTCACCCCATTATGAGGAGGAGGTTCATTTTTCAACTTGCCTACCCGATTACATTATCCCCTCTGGTGGAATATTCACAAACTTAGAGGAGCAAACACTTTGTGCATTTAATCAAATACCAAGACCTACTGTAAGTTTTCAAGAACCATTCAAGCATGAGATAGAAACGGCTGCTGACTTGTCACTACTTGCCCCTGGTGAGTAGCAGCAAAAGCTTTGATTTCTTCTGCTGCTTTGTATAATCTCATGGCTCTGTCTGGATTTTTCCAAGTTCAATCCCTGACCTCTTGTCCACCTAGTCTCTCCTCTTTGTAAACAATCTTATATTGTCCTATAAAGGTTTTTGTTTTCTGGTTTGTATTCAGTTAAAAGTTATTTTGCTTGTGACATTTTAGTAAACCACAGCTTCCTTGTTGGGCAAAGAAGTAATACAGCCAAAATTCAATACCTGAATGCCTTGTTGGATCTCAGTCCTATAATGCTTTACCTGCAACGATTGCCAGATTTGTTACAGCATTTAAGTGTGTTATAGACCCTAGAAATGTGTAGCCTGGCTGCCAGACTCCACCTGTGTTTAATTCTACACAGAGTAGTACTTCTCTGTGTAGAATTAAACAGAGGTGGAGTCTGGCAGGCCAAGCTAAAAAATTTGGACTTGATTGCCTTATTTGGATTAAATTATTTTCAGATTCCTGCTGCCCCCGTTGCTATGATTGACTTCTCCTCAGCAAAGTCCAAGAAACTAAAGCTTGACCGTTCCATTGATGGCAGGACAACCGACAGCAAGCCTGTGAAATCGCTTCTGTGTCCAAGGGTGAAGAAGGGATCGGAAACCTATAATAGGTTTTTTGATGCCTTAAGTAAAAACTGTCCAAAGAGTGCAGCACTGATGGCACGGGAGCCATACTACAAAGAATTCATCCCCAAATCTAGTATGCTCCCTAAAACTGTTCTTGACTATAGAACTTCAGAAACTTTGCATTTACCACCCAAAGAGCTTGCAGAGCTGTGCCAGGAGTTCCAGTTTGAAGAGCTCACCCCGTCCCAAGTCCAGGCTGTAGAGACGGCTACCCGAGATCAGAGTGCAAGCAGGATTTGGTTTAGGCAGAGAGCTGGACGCATCACTGCATCAAAGATGAGAAGAGTTCTTAGAACCAGCCCCCAGCAACCCTCCAAGAGCTTGATCATGGCTATATGCTACCCAGAAGCATATAGGTTCACCACAGATGCCACAAGGTATTTAGGGTTGGATTGAGGGTAAGCTGTAAGATCTGTCCACATTGAGAACTTTATGTAAAAAAATAAAACAAAATGTTTTATGAAGTTGGAGAATCCAGACCACAACAAAACAGCAATCTACATTCTGCCTTTATATTAGGCCTTTTTTATTCATAACAGATTTTCACCCTTTTCTTGATTCTTAATATGGACAGTAATAAACTGTTAAAACTATTTGTAGTTTTGTATCTATAGGTTTATACAGGAGTAGGACTCTGTGTAGGGGTTAGGATAATGACAAATTCTAAAAATGTAAGTGATTCTATTCATCCAGTAATAAATATTTATTTTCTTTTTCACGATTTGCATATGTACTGTTTGCAGGTATGGATGCCAACATGAATCACAGGCCAGAGGAGCGTATGAGAGGCTAATGGGTCGGGAGCATACAGGCTTTTCTTGTGTGAACAGTGGTCTCTGGCTGAACCCCAGGTGGCCATACATGGGCTCCTCCCCAGATGGTGCAGTCACTTGTGACTGCCATGGAACTGGCATCTGCGAAATTAAGGTAATATTACAATCACTGTTGAAGCCATAAACCCAGACTCTTCTCGTGAGACTTACTGAGCTGAGAAAAAAAAAGTTAAATAGCATAGTAAATTATTCACATGTCTTTATCACTTTGATTTTAGTGTCCACACTCTGAGCAAGATGAGCCCAGTCTGCGATTGTGTGCTGGGAGAAGGGGCTTCTGCCTCATCGGTGAAGGAGATCATGTTACGCTGGATCGGAATCATGACTACTACTTCCAAGTTCAGGCACAGCTTCACATTGTACAGGCAGAGTACAGCGACTTTGTTGTGTGGAACCACAAAGACCTTTTTGTTGAAAGGATTTTGCCTGATGTTGGGTTTTGGGAGGATGTGATTCCAAAAGTTGAGTGTTTCTTTAGAAACAGCATCCTTCCAGAAATACTGGGACAGCAAGTTACAAACTTGCATAAAAGCGATTAAAAAGTGCTTGATGTCAGATGTTTATCCCTTGGGTCCACATGGCAGGGGTGAGGAGTGTGCTCCACCTCACCCCTGCCATGTGGACCCAAGGGATAAACCATCAACCCTGCTCAATGGTAAACTTTCCTGGCGGGGTCACCCATGAGGACAGTGGGAGGGTTAAGGGCAATTACCTCAGTTACAGCCTCTCTTACGGGCAGCATGTGTGATATCCCTATTGTATCAATAGTTTCGTATAAGACAAGATGACATTTTCAATGTTATGGTTATGTTTGGTCTTTGTTGGTTCTGGATGTTTTAAGATTCCATTGACATACTTGATTATACATCTTGTTAAACCACTAATGGTCATGTAATACATTGAGCAACATCCAATTTTGAAAATGAAAAAGTGAAAGCCAGTGAGAAGACACAATATAACGCTGTGGTTGATTTATTTACAAGAACAGAGTTATAGACAGTTTTATTAATTTCACGTATATGTATTGAGAAATAAATTGAATAATTTCATACTCGAGCATGATTCCACCTTACTTTTGTATATTCTTCCTGTGTTTTTCTTTTGACTGCATCTTTAGGTTATTTTGTTAACACAGGCAAGCTCTTCCTCAGAGCTACCGAGCTAGCTTTACTAGCTATCGAAACTGTCAGCAAGGTAAAACAACCTTCCCTGGAAGGAACCTAATGATGCATGACTACTCTTCAACGTCCTGCTGGTGCTTCTGACCAGCATGTGAGGGCTCAATACTGAACTGTCCTTATTCCAACGGGACAACAGACTCTGAAAAATTAGACAGGACATAGCAAATAACCACAATCTTGTCAATCAATGCTCGTGCCTCACCTGGTTTTGTCGCCATGTGTTCCATGGGCATAGCCCTGCTTTGCAGAATTTGGTATTTCCTTCTTACTAAACCAATGACTCTCTCAACATGTATACGCAAACTAGCAATTTTTCTAGTTTCTGAGATATATATGTAACATAGTCTTGGGGCGCAACTCCAATTAGAAATTTTACAGTATTATGGTGCTTATAATTTGACCAAGTTTGTGCTTGGGCTAATAAATTAGAGGGCCTCTCAATGAAAACTTCACAACAATCAACTATCACAGCAACTTTATTTCCAAATGCCTCTCTGAATGACATTGGCATTGTTGCGTGAAGTACATGTTGCTCTGGCCACTCAATTTGAAATTCTAGTCTTTCATAAAGTATGCCAATTAATTTATGCCAAATTCTGGAAGCACTGGACAGAGAAATCTTGAATCTGAAAGCTAAATCTTTCAGTGGGAGATTTAGTCTCAACCTAATTAAAACTAACATAAACTGTTCAAATTTAGACAGCACAGACATGGGGCCATAGGTGATGTAGGGCTCACACAGCTCAAAAATCTGCAATAAAACTAAAAAGTTGGGGAGTCCCGTGTAGAATTTAGTCTTGTCCTCATTTTTTTCAAATGAGTCCTGACAAAAATCTGTGTCCAGTGCCTTGGAGTGAAGATCTGCCAGCTCTGTTGTGTTCTGTCTCAGAACGTCCTCCATCTTCTCAGTGTCCTTCATCGTAAGCTCTGTCTGGGTCCCGGCATCTGCGTAGCCTGCAATCAGAGGGCATAATTACTGAAGTCAAATCAAGGAATTGTGTCTGTATCATTAAAAACATTGTATAAACAGTTGAGATAGGATAAAACGATCGCAACTCTACCAGGCACTTGAGCCAAATGATTTGTAGAGCCATGGTAAATGTGAAAAAAAAACTTAATTTTTAAAAATGTGTAAGGACAATTTTACAAGAGGTGTACACCTCCCTGT